>NC_143020.1:2112500-2325000 GCF_055824585.1 Amblyomma mixtum
CAGTATCCCTGAGGCTGTTAGGCTATGGGTGCAAGACAAGGAAACTGTGAGCACGGTAGAGAGAGCTGCCGAACTAGCGGACGAATATGCAACACGAAGAAAATTGAGCTCAGAGGCCAGCGGGTCTGAAAAGAAAACTTTCGGGTTCAAAAAGCGCTTTGTACCCAAAAGTGGACCGCAATTTAGGAGTCGCGAGGCGGTTGAGGGCACTAAACAGGTCCCAGAAAAAACTGAGGATCGTGCCAAGCAGGCCGAAGCTCAAAAAGCATTGACGAGGGAGTTCGAGAGCAGGAAGCCATTCCGTTGTTTCAACTGTCAGGAGACGGGGCACATCGCAGCTAGGTGTAAAAAGCCACGATTAGCCTTCTGATATGCGGACGACAGTGACGATAATTTGGAACTTCTGCGTCCGTATATTCACGAACTCCAAGTGAATGGAAAACCGTGCAGGGTCCTTCGGGACAGCGGGGCAACGATGGACATTGTTCACCCCTCCTATGTTAAAGAAAAAGACTTCACCGGAGAAGTTGCGTGGATAAGGCAGGTGCTGGAAGATCAGAGTGTGTGCCTACCTATGGCAAGGGTGGTCATTTCTGGCCCGTTCGGAGAGCTAGTGACGGAGGCCGCCGTCTCGTCGGCTGTTTCGTCACAGTATCCGTATCTCTTCTCCAATAGATCAAATCAGTTGCTGTGCGAGAGAGGTCAGAAGCTGGCTGAGGAAACAGTAAAAGCCCTGACCAGGTCCAAATCACGCGAGCTTGCTCCCAAGCTTAGCTACAGCCAAGAGACAGAAGCGACTGGCGAGAGAGAGGGAACTCCCGAGATTCCGGAACCCAGCAAAGCAGGTGACACTCAAGCGCAGGAGGAGCAGCAGGAACCGGTTACCGAAAGTAGCCCAACCAGTGTCAGCCTACAGGAAGAAGGCAGTCCAGGCTCCGTGTTATTACCAACCTCCCTGTGCATGGATCGCCTATTACGCGTGGACAGAGAGTCCTTAATCAAAGAACAGGAAAGCGACCCTAGCTTGTCAAAATTACACTTTACAGCAAAAGAGGGTATTGCTAGGCGTAATGTGACATTGCACCACAAAGGCGGATTGCTGTACCGCCATTACAAGGATAAAAAGGGAAAAACGCTAGACCAGCTGGTCGTGCCTGCAAGGTACCGCTCTGACCTTTTGGACCTTTGTCACGGAAACAGTTGGTCAGGGCACTTAGGTGTCAACAAAACGAAGGAAAGGCTACTTGGGGAATACTACTGGCCGGGCTGTTTCCGAGATGCTGAACGCTATGTGCAGTCGTGCGACGCATGTCAGCGCACAGGGAAACCAGGAGAAAGATGGAAGGCCCCGCTAAAGCTGGTGCCGCTTATCTCAGAGCCTTTTCGACGCCTGGTCATCGACACTGTAGGGCCACTACCCAGAACTAGGTCAGGCTTTAAGTACATACTCACTATGATATGCCCTGCTACCAAGTTCCCGGAAGCGGTACCGCTAAAGGAGCTTAGTTCGGCAGAGATAGTTGATGGCCTCCTGTCAGTTTTCGCCCGAATTGGCTTTCCTGCAGAAATACAAGCTGATCAGGGCACAGTTTTCACGAGCGCACTCACGACCACGTTCTTACAGAGGTGTGGGGTGAAGTTGATCCATAGTTCGGTTTACCACCCTCAATCGAACAGCGTCGAGAAGTGGCATTCGGTGTTCAAAAGAGTGCTACGTGCATCCTGCTTTGAGCACCAAGATGACTGGGAAAGCTGCTTGCCAGCAACGCTATTCGCCCTGAGAACAGTTCCGCATGAAGCGACAGGCTTTACTCCCGCAGAATTAGTATACGGAAGGGCTCTTCGTTTCCCACTTAGGATGCTTAGAGAGATGTGGGAAGGCACAGGAGAGAGCCAGTCAGTAGTGGAGTATGTGTTGCAGTTGCTAAACCGTCTGAGTACCACGCGGGAACTAGTGGACCGGAATCTTAAAACTGCTCAAGAGACGGCAAAGACTTACTACGACAGGAACGCGAGGCTGAGAACCTTCAAGGTGGGGGATCGGGTGCTTATTCTCCGGTCCGCACGCAAGAATAAGATGGAAGTTCACTGGGACGGGCCAGTGGAGGTTTTGGATCAGCTTTCGGAAACTAACTACACGTTGAAAATGCCAGGGAGAGGCCAGCAGATTAAGATCTATCACTGCAATTTAATGAAGCCCTATGTAGAAAGGAGCGGGGTTGTAAACCTGGCAGTGAATATGCCCGAAGAGCCACTAATCGATAGACCTGAGTGGAAAGGCCCCACCAACAAAAAGTCTGACAACAGCATAGAGGAAATCCTGTCCCGTTCCGCGAACACCAGAGTGCTAGAGCCGAAGCAACTGCAGGAATTGAGGCAACTGCTGTGCGAATTCCAGGAGAGTTTTAGCGGCCGGCCGGGGAAAACCAATCTCATCACGCATGAGATAGAGCTAACTTCAACCGATCCAGTCAGATCGAAAGCGTACAGAGTTTCTCCAAGGCAGAAAGAAATAATTGAGGCAGAGGTAAAGCACATGCTGGAACTTGGCGTGATAGAGCCAGCAGAGAGCGACTATACCTCTCCTCTGATACTCGTAGAGGCCCCAGGCAAAGATCCGCGACCCTGCGTGGACTACAGGAAGCTGAACGCCATAACGAAGGACCAATTATACCCTATACCGAACATCGAAGAAAGGATAGAGACAGTTAGCGCAGCACAGTACATCTCCACCCTTGACCTAGTGAGAGGGTACTGGCAGGTGCCCCTCTCAGAAAGCGCGAGCAGGTATGCGGCATTTATTTCGCCTGTTGGAGTGTTCCGACCTTTGGTGCTCAGTTTCGGGCTGAAGAATGCACCTTTTAGTTTTTCAAGGCTAATGGACATCATCCTCAGGGACATGCAGGATTTCGCTCTGTTTACCTTGACGATGTGGCCATTTTTTCCGATTCATGGGAGGCACATGTTTCCCATCTCAGGAGGGTGCTGACGAGTTTGAGGGACGCTGGACTAACCCTTAAAGCCGAGAAATGTAGTTTTGGCTGCGCCCATGTGACCTATCTGGGACATATAGTCGGTAGAGGGACACGGAGGCCATCAGACCTCAAGATCGCCCCTATTGCTGAATTCCCGCAACCTCGATCTAAGACGGACGTACGTTCATTTCTGGGGCTCGTGGGATACTACCAAAGGTACATACCAAACTTTTCACAGCTAGCGAGTCCTCTGACCGATGCGCTACGCAAAGAGAAGCCGAATAGCGTAATCTGGGACGCGGCAAAGGAAAAGTCGTTTCAAAGCTTGAAAAGCGTGCTGGCTTCCCGGCCCGTGTTACGCGCCCCGGACTACACCAAGGAATTTGTAGTCCAGTGCGACGCCAGCGACAGGGGGATGGGGGTCGTATTAAGCCAAGTAGGAGATGACAATGAAGAGCACCCCATCCTCTATGCCAGCCGGAAGTTAACCGTAAGGGAAGAAGCCTACAGCGCTTCAGAAAAGGAATGTGCTTGTTTGGTTTGGGCAGCGCAAAAGCTAGCCTGTTACGTTTACGGGGCGAAATTTACCTTCGAGACAGATCATTGTCCGCTTACATGGCTGCGTCAGATGTCACCCAAGAATGGCCGCTTGCTGCGCTGGAGTCTAGCCCTCCAGCAATATAACTTTTCTGTGCGCTACAAAAGGGGCAAATGCAATGGCAATGCCGACGGTCTGAGCAGGTTATTTCCCTAATTGAGGTGTCTGCTGTGACGCATGTCGGTGCCTTTTCGTCTCTTTGTATATAGGTGCCAGTTTGTTTTCTGTTGCTAGCGTAGTGACGTCATCATTAATATCATTGTTTTGCTTCCAAATTTTGCTACCCCTCTTCGCGTCGTGTACGGCGAATCAAGCTTTGGCAGCCAATTTAGCCAACATGGAAGCTTATCTTAGTAGCCGAGACTGTTGTTGTCAACTACAAAATTTTGAGTTCAATTTGAGGCTTCCCGTTTGTATTGCATAACAGCCTGGTGGATCTCGGGTGAATTTCCTTGCACTGCCTGGGGAGTGGCGCTATGTTGTGTGGTTGGTTTCGACTAATGCCTCCCTTGTGCGAGGATTAGGACTCTGCTGTGTGCTGTGTGCAGAGAAAATCAAGAGAGGCATCCCACTCTACCACTCAAGCCCATCTCTCCTCGGCGAGTGATTCTGACCACTGGCCGGTCGAGATTCTCCTGGCCGCGGAGGAGCTGTTAAGGTCCTAGTACACGGGCCTGGAAAGACTACTTCCCGACGTGTGTCATCGGGAAGCCAGATGCGGTGTCAGGGTCGAAGAACGCGGGTCTGGGAGAAATTACCACCAAACGTGGGTCGTCGTTAAGCAAGGTACGGCGAAGGCTAAGCAGCGGCGGAAGCAGCCAGCACACATATGTCTCCTGGGTGGCTGAGAGTACCTGCTTTCTACTCGGCGACCGTTGCCCCAAGCCTGCCGTCATGGACCACACACGGGACCCAGGTGACAGCTGATTCCATTTGCCGAGCTCTTCCCAGTCGGAGTACAGAACCATAAAGAAGGGGTTGGAGTTTTAGCAAAAACAGACCGCCTTTCCGAAGTCTCTTCAAGTGTCGCCGCCGGCGCCGCCGCCGCGGGGAGACCGACGTTATCTTCCCCAATTGCTGTGAGCGTGCCGGGGGAACAAAGGGCTTCGTTTGCTGTGGCTCTTTGGCGTGCCAGGCATCGCGACGAGCTGGCGGGCATCGTTCGAACATATCCAAGGACGAGGGACCACTTACTGGCCTTTTCGTGACCTCTTTGTTCCGGCCTCGAGCGGCGGGTGTCATCTGAGGAACAACAGATGTCGAGACCCACGGAACCTTCGGCTGGCCAGAAACCATCACCTACCGCCGTCGACGCTTCCTCAACGGCAACCTTCTTTCCCTCGGATTCAACATGTGATGGGGGCGTGACCCTAAGTGCGGTGTTGTGTTTGTGCGCACAAGTGAAAGCTCTAGGCCCCTCCCACTCCGGCGTGGGCGTCCTCAACCTAGGGAATTTGGGGAACCAGAAGTGTATAAAAGTCGACAACGAATGCGGCAGAATCGTCTCTCACTTCTCTTCACTCTTCCTGTAAAAAGATGTAAATAAACCTATTCTCCTCTCGCCACCCTTCGAGCCTCTTCGCCCAGCGGCACTCCTGTCCTGAACCTCTCGACTTCAACAGGGCACAGGACGAATTCGAAGCGTTAGCTGTCGCGGAGGGCCTTGGCCTGACGGCTACGTCCTGCTGCGGTTCACATTCGGCTGCTGCTTCGACATGCAGACTCGGTCCCGACCTTCTTTCACTCTCCCGTCTGTTTTACGACCGTAATACCGTATGTTCCTTGTGTTCTAAGTCGGGCGGCGCGATATTGCGATCCCGCAGCCGGGTGTCCAACATCATTCGACAGCTAGGCTCAGTATATGCACGGTGTTTCACGCCAAGACTTGGCAGCATCGGTGTGACGGCCGAACCAGCGCACAAAAAAATGAAACACTGTGTGAGCCGGGAACAGGTCCGGGTCCATTCTGCCAACTAGCAAAGAAACCCGACGCGCGCCGCAATCCAAGAAAGCGCCGAGACCGGAGAGACGCTGCCGACGCACGCTGCTCCTCGGGAGTGCGACAACCGGAAGTTGTAAACTGAACGTCAGCGAATGACGTTTTCATGGGCGGAGCCCAGTCCCGGAGCTGTTTTCTTTATTTTTTTATGGTGCCCTGCGCGTAAGAGTTGAGGGGGAGAGGAGGAGGGTGATTTTTAATCGCCTATAACTTCGTTGTTATTGATGCTAGCTCAAAAATTCTTGCGCTGGAGTGACGAGTGATGGATTGCCTATCTTTACATAATCTCAATTAATTTGTTTCATAGTCCCTTTAAATACCCTTCGTGTTCCCCAGATCCCTGGCTGGGAAAGAAGTTAGGGGAATGATGTCCAATCAGGTGGGAAGTTGTGTAGGCCGGTGGTTCCCCCCACGGCAGGGATCGGCGCTGTTGGTCCGGTACTCCGGCTCAGTCCAATATTTTTGGCGTCTTATAATCTTCTGTAGCCGATGAGTCACTTGCACGAGAAAAAAAAAAACGACACAAAATATACTTGAATAAGGCTGGCACCAAAGCTATTATAGGCATTTTTAAGCAAATCTTGTCCAGTGTTATCCAACATGGCTGCCTCGCGTTTGGTCCACCTCGAGATGATGGCCGAGCACCGGTAGCGCCGTGAACGTGAAATTACCGTCAGGATGAACCATTTGGTCACGTTCAGCGAGGAGCAGCTGTAGCGGCCTTTACACGTAGGTTGAGATGGCATAGCTTATCTCGCCGAGCTACCTGGCTCCGAGATCAAGCACCCGAACCGTCGGATATGCGTTCGCAGCACCTAGCTGCTAGTCATGCTGGCTGTGGTATTTTTTACCCCCCGGCTGTTTTTCGGTGACAGCCGGAGATAAGATCGGAGCCCACGAATCAGCGATAAGCCGCACAGTACTGTTGCGACCCGGGTAGCATGGCCGGGGACCGGTGATGGCACGAGGAGGATGGGAGACTGGGTTCGGAGGAAGGTAGCGAAAAACTTTATACAGTTATTTACATTATTTACGCAGGGTGACTGAGAATGACTCTCAGTAGAAGGGAACTTCTTCGCTAGCAGCAGGCTTTTCTCGGCCACCTCACAGCCGAGTTAAATAGGGTTCGGATTCCCCAGATCCCTGGCTGGGGAATAAAGTTCGAAGAGCACTGTCCAATCGGATGGACGGAAGGGGACGCTGCTGTTACCAACCACTGCAGGGGCGGTGCGGGCTGTTCCTCTCTCTCGCAGCTGGGTCGATGGGAAGGGGGAGATGCTGACTAATCCAGCCGGGCTGGAAAGGAATCTCCGGCAGTCTTCCAGCAGGTGAATGAACGTGCTTCCCCGCCGGATGTCCAGACCACGAGTCGGGGACACAGCCGTCTTCAATTAACAGCCAGCGTGACTGGCGCCGCCACGTCGCTTCCGCTTCCGCTGTGGTTGCCGCTGACAATGCCTCCTGCCTTCGCCGCTGCTGCCGCGGTCCCCTCCGCTCAAGGAGGTCCGCTGCACTAATCCACTTAGGTTCGGAGGGGGGGGGGGGGGGGGGGGGGGTTGAAGACTGAGGAAACGCGTGCCCGCTCCGCTCCACGAAGCGCCGCCGCTGACAGCCAGATAGAATAGAATAAATGCGCAATAAGCACGGCCAGCGGCTCTTCGTGCGCGTGCGTCCATGCGCGTGCGCCCATTTTCGCTGTCTGTCGGCGGCAGCGGTGCTCGAAGCGCCGTGGTCACGCGCTCCGTTTGCCTTTAAGCATGAAACAGCCCGTGCATGTGCCTCCTTTAATATGTGGTTGTGCGAGTGTGTGCAAGCGCGGGTGTGACATCGGCGTCGAACTTAAGATGGCTACCCTGGTTTTCTTCCTACCTAGCCGTCGCCTAGGGAGCTGCTAGAAGTCAAGTGTGGCTTTTACGCTGTCGCCGGGTTTCCGCGCCTCGCGAGTGCAAACGACAGCACGTTTGTGCGGAAAACGCTCCCGAAAGGCATGAAGAAGCCTACGTCACCCGTTGCTTCTATCGTTCGAGAAAGATGGTGGCTGACAACCGCTGCCGCATCATCGATGTCGCACGGTGACCGCGCGGCAATGACGGATCGCGGATGCTGGCGCGCAGTAGCGCGTCCCTTCGCATCGACAGTGGTGTCTGGGGCGGTGCGCTGCTCGAGGACAGGGACTACGCATGCAAGCCCTGGCTGATGACGCCGTTCCGGAGTACGCACACGACCGGGAAAAGAAGAGGCAGGACAGCGCTGCACACGGCACAACGAAGACGGTCGTGGAGGGGCAAGTCTTGACGCTCCGTTCGAAAGCAAGGCCAGGAGACGATAGTTGGTTTCGCACTGCAATGCATGAAAAGGTCAGGGGCACACAACTCAATGTACGAGGCATAGCTGTCGTGCTAGTGTGTGAATACTCGTTTATTCCATCATGGAGAAAACAATAGGTGTGCATTGTTAGTCAGTTTTTTTGTTTACATTCTCATTGTAGTGCGCAAATATTGGAGCATTAAAAGAGACTAAATGAACCTCATCGTTGGCCCGCAGACTACTGTTGCCCGCACCAGCCTTATTTTGTGCATGGCATGATATTCAATATATCGGGGCAGGTGCTTATACGTTGCTCCGCTTATGTAAGCGTTGGGGTAGTGTTTGTGTTCTCTGATGAGGCCTGCTGTTCTAGATGCCTGGTTGTAGAAACGTTCGCGTGGTTCTGCGATTACTCGCACTGAAGCAAAAGTAAGGGCCAGCTTCATTTCGTGTGAACTCTGTGTGCATTAACACTGCACTAAAATTCTTGTTGGAAACAGTTATTACAAAATAATCTCCATTGGCTAAACGTGCCCCTCGTTTCGCATTCCTTCCCACCTTGATTCTCCTCTATTTTGTGTCCCATTTTCCCTCATTAAGGCTGACAGCTGCCGGAACTACTTAAAGGTGCCCTGCGACGTAGATAAAGCATGAGGTCTTTATTCTTTGTATGGAGAGTAAGGGACATTCTGGGCGTTTACATGAGCCCGACAAAAGTCGGGTTAAGCAGGCTGTCGGGCCGAGAACCGGTTGTCGGGCTCATGTATACGCTAGGGGGTCGAGCAAAGGGACCGTCGAGTCGAGCTGGGCCAGCCCGACTGCAGGGGGTGGGTTGGCTCTGCCCGACCCGGCTGGGAGGAGCATGTATACGCTGCCGCATCGGCTTAGCGCCTCCTCTCCTGCCTCCTCTCCGGTCTGGCTGGCGCTGTGCAGGAACTCGGAGCACTCGGCGCTCGCGCTCTTTCTTAAGGCGGGGGTACCACGGCGGCCATCTTGGACAAGACGTTAGTTGAACCACCAGGGCGGCTCCACTTGTCCGTGGAAGCGAAAAAGCGCTCCTTCGAGACGGTCTGGTCCTCCTCTCTGCGTTACCTTGACCTCCTCTCCCTCGCGTTGTGGCAGAAGGAGGCGGTTAGTCACGGAGGGGGATAAACGCCATGACAATGACGACCGCGCTCGAACGTGTTTGGCACACGGGTACTGCTTCTTTCGTCCCTACCCACCCCTTGGCGGCCCTGCCATGGTGCCTGGCGATTCTTTTTTAGGAGGCACTATTTCGTATGTGACCTTTTGCGGGGCTAGTTGATGTGACATTGTGTTCAGTTGGAGTCAGCGCCCGTCCTGTCCGTCTTTCTGTGTGTTTTGTGTAGAATTTAGCGCTGTTTTTACTTTCCTGAACACGAAGTCTCTATATCTGTGACATTTACAGAAATTATATTTTGTTTCCATTTTTTCCAGAGTTGTACACGTTGTTTTATAGTTATTCTTTTCTCACGACCCTGACAAATATTTTGATGACTAGCAGCGGCAGCCACGGCAAGCAATATTACAAAATAAAGCTTCGTAGGTTCCACTGGCATCCATAACAAAGGGCCACAAGACATCTATGGGCTATGGCCTTCGTAAAACTATGGATGATGTCGAAATGGATGCAGCGGAATAGTAGATGACCTCTTGGTTTCAAAGGGTTGTTGCCATGCGTGTTGTCACAGCCTTTTCTGCGGTAAAAGGCGCGTGGCGCGTAGCTTGTGTGCTATTGATTCCCGTTCACCATACAAACGTTTATTTCGCAATTCCAGGAAAAACACCAGCAGTGAAACATCAACCCGAGATTTCGAAGCATGGCGAGTGTTTTTATTTTTTACTCACACACTGCCAGTGCTATGTAGAATTCTAAGAGACAGCTGATATGGTAACAGTAAATAAGAGAAAATGGGCAGAATAAGGCATATCAGAATGGTACAAACATATTGCGTTCAAGTCGTTGGGTCAGTAGCTGCGGAGAGGTAGTCTGTGACGTTGAGATACGTTGCAAGTAATGCTGATTTTCTTTTTTTCCGCCCGCGCATCCGTGTATGATAACAAAAATCCCGAAAGCGCTTAGGGCCGCAGCCGGCAACATTCTTTTCGTTCACTTTTTATTGTCAAATAAACTACTACCACCACCAAGGTTCGAAAAACGAAAAGGAAACACTGGCTGCGAAACTTCCACTGGAGACTGCGGGACATAGCTGGCAAGAGCTAATAAGTACTCATTACAATCGCGTCGGGTTTCTCCCTACTGTGGCCTTAGCATAGCATTTCCATCCATTCATTGGAACTGCATTTTGTTGCCACACGAGGCAACGTTCCTGCTTTTGTGATATCGTTTTGTGATATCGGCGAGTGTGTAGTCTCAGCAGCCGTGCTCCGCTGTAAATAAAGTTTTATTTTTATTCTGGTTCTTAGTGCGAACTTTTTTTTGGTAATGAGCAACTAAATATAATGTACATACCTGAATAGAGCTACTCTCGCTCTGCCAGTGACGACGACCCCTTTCCGCGATAGGTCTAACGATTCCGCAGGTTTCGTGTGTGCAATTTCCGCAACCGTCGAACGCGAATTCACGTTTTGGGGAATGCAAATGGCCAACAAATGAAGTTTTCACAACGGTGACCTAATATCGACTATTTTCACAGTGCAGGATGCACATACAATGAAAGGAAAGCTCTGGTCGGACCCAGACTGCCGCGCTCTTGGGCAGCCAGCAGCAGTCACCGGCGTCGCTTGTGGATTAGGAATAAGGACGTTTTATTTCGCCATCGAACGTACTTCAGGATAAAGCGATTCAAAATTGAATATCACGTCGGAGAAAGCAGGGACAATTAGAAGCGTCGGTCCTACGCGATGTCAGCAATCCGGCCACCGAATGTTTCCGAGGCGCGCGATCACATCGGTGGTTTCTACAAAGTTGTCGCGCTGCATAAACAAGCAAAGGAACAACAGGTACACAAATAGGATTAATAAAACAAAAGCGTAGCTCTCGTTTTACCTCACGCGAACAAACATAGCTGTTTGCATACAGCGCTGTAAAAAGGAGTACTGGTGTGCAGTCGCCCTGTGTTATTGGCGGAGCGAAGGGATGGCGACGTCAGTGCGGGCCGTGTTCGTGACTCGAAGGCATTCCAAAATCTCGAATGCCTTCGCGGAGCTCCATTGACTTGATAGTATGTCAGCCAAATGCCATTGAATAGTTCGTGCAGCTGCACAAGGCGACATCCGACTCGAATGACACTCGGTTGGAAGGTATTTGAAACGCCCGTGTAGCAGAGATATTGCTAATCTCAGGCTCGTGATGCTTTCTTAGATAACAGCATGCGATCAGACGCGAAAAACAATTACATCTGCTATGACATATTTTGCAAGTATTTGCGAAAACAAACTAATTTTCACAATGTGCTGCAGCACCGATCGTCACTACCTGCAACACCCATCGTCACTATCATCATTTCCAAATAGCACCTCTTTTTGCCATGTGACAACGCAATGAAAGTGCCATTCGTTCATGGGGAGTGCGCTTCGTGAAAGTATCACTAAAGTTGCCGTGTGACAGGGGTATAAATCCCCCCACGCACGCGCACAAACACATTCAAACACGGAAAATGGTACGGTTTCAAAAATATCTTTGCCGTGTACGATCATACACGGTAAACCATTTTTGAAAAGTCACTAAATTGCGTTTGAAAACTATCAAAATGTAGCAGTTACAACTCAAACATGATGCCACTTCATTTTCAGAAATTATAACTTTTTATCGTCACGTGTATACAAGTACGCTGGACGAAGTTCCTACGGTAAACTCAGATTTCTGGATTTCCTGCAGCGCATACAGACCCCCCACCCCGGCGGCGCAACGTGTAGGCTCTCAGCCCTGATTTCTCTTCACTGCTGCCGAAAAAAAAAAAATCGACTACACGCCTTTCCGGGTGGACGGTCGCTTTTAGATAATGGGACTCTGTCAGCTAGGGGGATAGGGGAAATGAACAATAACGCCCCTGCACACTGCTTTGTTTTCTTTCTCCACATGAACTCAACAAACGCACTCGCGCAAGGCCTCGCGTATTTGTGTGTGTGTAGCTATTTTCGTCTTGTTATATGTCCGCAGCTGTATCCATGAGCAGGCAGAGAAAAAAAAAAGCTGCTGTGTTGGTACTATCATGTCAGCAGTTCGGATACTCGAGCCAGTACTAACGGCTTACTGTATTGCATTATGCCAAGTTTTCGATTAGCGTACCCTCCTAGCGGCCGCCAGGCGGAGCACGTTTTATGTTAGTGGTCCAACAGCGATACCAGACACTCACAGAGAAAAAGACGACGTACAAGGAGGCTCCTGTGTGTCTCATCTTATTCTGTGTCAGTGTCTGGCAGGGCTGTTGTCCACTCAATCCCTATGTATCAACTCCAAGTAGCCCAATCTGCCGTTCTTCAGAAACGCGTTTGCAGGGTTGCCTGAACGCCCTTGAATGTTTTCTGCGAAAATGCATTTATAATTGTGGGTGCAGGTGGTCTCCAGAGCAGTAACGGGCAGTGCTGGCTTCAATAGGCAGAAATGAAAGGGGTGAGTCATCTGTGGACACGCCTTCCCCGGTGCACTTTACAAGGCTACGCTGGCGAACCTGACCGCGTCTTGTCGCTCGAGTCTGTTGACTGTCAGGACCACGCATGTAACTGCGAGCGCATAAAGGCTACTGGCAATGTACGTTCCCCCCACCCCCCGCAGTTGTTGACGGAGCAAGCGTCGTTCCTGGAAAGAAACGCGCAACGCACCGCTTCACCACGACGGTGAGAGCAAGGGTTGGGTGCCGCGCTAAAGATTTTTATTACAAACCCCACTGCGCCCAGGGCGGGTGCGCCCTGACAAGTTGTACCCACTCCCCGCAGCAGAGGCACACAGGTCTGTCTCCTCTTTCTAGCCTGGCCTTGGCTGCAGAAGAACCTTGGATTGGAACGGCCGCATGTCAATCGCCTTCGCAAAACATCAGCTTCGCAGAACTGTGAAACCCCCTCCCTATTGTAAACAGCGTGACGTCAAAAAGTTGTGGCCCGGTTGGCAGAACTGACAACTTTTGGTTCTGAGCCGGTGTTGTTGGTCCCGAGGGCTCCTTCGCCGCCTTTTTACCCCGATTCGAGACGCCTCGCCGGCCCTCACAGGATAGAAGAGGGGAAACGCTTGCGCTGAATGACTTAGGCCGGGTGGCAGGAGCGCGCTCCGGGCGCCAGTGAATCCGGCCGGTGCCTCATAATAGACCTCTCCCTGATGTAAACAGTGTGACGTCAAAAAGGTGTGCCCCGATGGGCAAAATCGTCGAATTTCGGTTCTGAACCGGTTTTTCAGGTGCCGAGCACTCCCCCACCAGCTTTGTTCCCTGATTCGAAACGCCTGGCAGCCTTCTTCTCCCAGTGTGAGCCTTCTCGGTACGGCGCATGTTTTGCCCTTCGGACCAGAAGCACGTGCGTTGATGACGTGTGTCTTGAAGGAAGCTAGTTTTCTTTGCACGTGTTGGCCTGCCTGCAAATCTGTATGCGCAGTCGCGTTTTTTTTCTTTTCAGGTGAGAAAAATGTAGAGCCTCAGATGTGTGTCCCAGAAAATAGTGAAAACATTTTTTTTTTCTGTCAACTTGAAGGAGCGAAAATTGCTAATTGATCACGTGCACTCAGTGGAGCAGATTGTCAATGAAAACTACCTCCATGGGGAAGTGACAGAAAGTGTGTGTCCTAAGTGAATCAACTTGAAATTCGAGGCCAATACAATGGGGTTTTGTTACGTTTTGCGCTAATAATAATAAACACAATCTTTATGCGAACATAAAGTGCCTCTAAACAGATATGCGAAGCTGAAGAGATTACCGCGCATGCGGGAACACTTTATTTGCAGAGCCATCGCTATATGTGCTCATTCATGTGCAAGCAAACATTTTGACTTAGAAGTTACATTCAGCCAGAGCAATGCCTACTCCCGTAATATCTTAGAATGTCATGAAATATTGAGGAAAATAGATGTGTGTGTAAATGATGGCAGATTTTTTTCACGTTTCATGACCATGCACACAAAAGCAACCGCTGTGGCAAATGCTATTTCAAGGCCGGAATGCGAAGACAATGCAAGCATGCTGCTGCTGTATGCTTTTTTGTAAACAAGCATGAGGAACCGTCCTGAGCAAGAGGCTGAAGCGTTCGTCAGATCTGGTAAAATGTACAGTTCCGGACCCTTCCAATTAGGGTTTTTTCATAACCACGCTAATGAAAATCTGGTCGTAAATGTTTATCAGGTAGACGAGCACCATTTTGAAAATATTTATGGTCTTTCTTCTAATTTGTGAATACGGATCGACACTAACGTCATATTATGTTCCCCGCTTTGTAAACCAGGTCAAAAAACAATTCGCGATGTAAAACCTGCTTCCCACATAACCTTGCTGAATTATCCTGAAGTCCTTGATGGTTTTGCTGAGAGGGCTTCGAAATCTGCTGAAAAATAGCTCTTAGACAAAATGTTTTCACCAATGTCATCCACAGACCACCCAGCCAAAGGACTTCATACCGGTTTCCAATAAATTTCACCAGAAGCTCTCGGCCCCTCGTGTTCACGGAACTATCCTGAGTAGTAGTAGTAAGTGGCTTTTATTGTAAATGAAAAAGAAGGTAAAAGGATTCTTGCCAGCGCCGGCATCTGCTATCATGTCTAGAAGCACCTGAGCTGGGGGATGGAAATGGAAAGCGAGATGACAGTGAAGGGGAAAACAAAGGGTAGAGAGAGAGGGAAAACCTTCCCTCCTGCTTGTATTTCCATTACGCGAGGCGATACAGCCAGTGGGAAGGACCGCGAAAGTTGCCGGCGACCTGACACGTGAGGCGCGCACTTCGGGAGAGGGCGACCGCGCTCTCTCTCTCTCACATACACTACGCTCGCCCGCTCCGCAAGCTCCCCTCTCACTCGCATACACCAAGCTGCCCCGCACGCCCGCAGCACAATTTTCTCCATTCTTGACCGGAGCGGAATTCCAGCCACGACTAACAATGAGGGACACCACCGCTTTTGAGCACCCGCGAGCAGATTGGCACTTGCGCTGGCACGTGGCAAGTGCCAACGGTGCGAGCAGCAAGCCCACCATAGCAGACTTCCATATTTATGCAACTCACCTACTCCTATCTAGACACTACACGCGCAATCGTGCAGCGCCATGCGCAGCAAATGTCGCTGTACTATTGTGGAGCAGCTCTTCCGGAAACCGCCATTTACAAGAGCTAGTTTTGAATCATAATACCCTGTAGCCGAGACTGACAACTGATTGCATTCCTAACGATTTCGGTATCCGTGGTTTGCACACCGCTGAGGGAAAGTACTGGTATTTCATGCAGTGCAAACAATGGCAAGAGATGCTGGCATTGTTTTTGCTGCATTGCGCGCATGCATATCACCAGCTACGCTCCCATATATCTTTCAAGAATGTTATCCGTGCATTCTTTTTTTCTTGCAGTGTGTGATTGACATATAATTTTGGGGGCATGCTTTGCCACTACAATGCTAGTGAAATCGCACTGTCCACACATGCACTTCGCCACTGGTAGAGGCAGAAGCAGAAGGCTTCATTCACTTCCATTGATGTGCATTTTCAAAAGACAAACGCATGTTCCTTATAAAAACAGGACCATTTTATTGCACCATCTGCTAAGCACGTTCAGATGCCTTGCACAACTCCCCCACACATCATGGTGGCAGCCTGCAAGCAAACAAGACCATACCAATGTCATATGTGAGTCTATTTTCAGGAAGTGACAGGAAATGTCAGTGCTCAAAAGTGGGTATTAGCTTGTTCTTTACTGCAGTTACTTTCCATTGACTTAGTGTTTCAGTAACACACAAACACATATGCTTACCTCCCGTCATACAAAAATGTGAGGGCAGTAACGGAAAAGGAAAGAAAATATGTGCATAAACCTAGCAAGTGGACTGAAAAGTCCTTACATACATCTAAGTAATTTGCTGCCACTGTAACAATGAGAGCAGATATGTTAGGATAAAAGCCTGCTGAGCACGATAGAAACATATTCTGCTTACGCCATACAGGGTGATACAAAGCTGCTGGAACAATGATACACTGCTTGTTTTGATGTCACCAGCAGTTCACGAAGAAAAAGCTTACCAGCAGAAGGCTGTATCCATTACACACAAGCAGAAAAATGTGAGCTGTGAGGTTGAATATCCCTTGAAAGTGTATATTGATACTGTGCTTCCAAGGAAAGTGAACGCCACAAGCGGGCTAGTAGCAAAAGAAAAGACGCAGCTATAGAACAGAAGAAAGGAGCAGGCATAAGAAGTACAGCATGTCCAACTAAGCTATACTTGGGAAAAAGAAACAACTCAACAGTGCTGTTGCAACGGACATATAAAAGCCCCACATTTTTGAAAATATAAAGCGGAAAGAAATGAAAACACACTGTTTCATGTTTCATATAGCAGGGATCTCAACGGTTACATTTGAAAATCAATTACAAGCATATTTAGAGTGCATTCATCCACAAATGTGCTTCAGCGCCTTTTCAGCTAAGGAAAACACCCAACTCAAGGAGGGCTGTGTAGCTTTCAAGCATTTGTATGAAACAAGTGATAAGTTTATAGCAAAAATACCCTCTATAATGATTTTACCTCACATATACTCACCTACGAGGCCATAACAGGAGGGCGGAAAGAAAAACTATATTGTTGCAAAAGAGCAAACGACTAGGCGCCTTACGAAATGTCACAGTGCCGTGACACTGGTAATCTTGCACACGCGTTCATGAAAAACCGCACTCGATAACACACACTACGAGGTAGCTCACGCACGCGACACAGGTACAGTTGGGACTTCAATGCAGATTCTAATAACAAAATTGCGGTCCAAATGGCTCACCTGCGTTTGGCCCTGACATCAGCCATGCGCGTACGAAGCTTTGTCATCGTCGACCTTTTGCGCTGAAGGTATCGCCGCCGATTCCCCATTTGACACTTTTACACACAAAAAAAACTGGCAAGATAACGTGATAAAAAACGGCGCTGCACATAAATACAAAAACACAGTAAAAAAAACACCAACAAGCAAAACAGCACGATACGCCGATGACAGCCTGCGGAGCAGCCGAAGAAGCGACCGAAAGGCAGGACAGGCTTCAGCGTAGTCAGTCGTCCGTACCGGTACAGAGTACCGCGGCGAGAGTTGCGGGCGTCACACACACAGGGGAGGCGCTGCGCACACGTTTCAGTAAACCCCAATAGTTACTGTCTCGTACGTCTTGCTTCAAAATGTTTGACAGCGCCACTGTCGTTGACCGGCGGAACTCCATTGTTGAGTCAAAACGCCCGCGAGATTCAAATGCAGCAGCCCCGTCGACCAACAAACGGGGCGAGTGCGAGCTAACATGAGTCGTTTATCATACCCAAATTTACATCACTGGTAGTTTAAGACCAGCGACTTCAGTTCCTGTCAAAAAAGCCTGGAATATAACAGTGATCTTTCGCGCTGGATGTATTTTGCGGAGGTTACGGCGCACCAAAAAATAGCGCAATTGAATGGCGCAGTAATACCGTTCTGTTTGTCATAGCGAAATTCGGCCTTGAGCAGATCCTTGAATATTTCCTAAATATTTCGCGTGCAAAATTTGTTCCCTATACGACGTTTACTTGCTTCTAAAACTCAGATCAAAAAAGCGCAGTTTCTAGGTTACGACCAACTTTGAACAATGAAAACTAAAAAATTATGACATGTAGCTCAATGAAATTTTCAAGAATTAACAACATGGGTACTATCTACAATCCTGCTAAATATGTTTGTGATTTATGAACTGGACTAGGAGTTATTAATGCGCCATTCTTTTAAATTTCACACTTTTTTATGGCGCCAGTTCTAAATAACCACCCAATATAACTCAATAAATTGCCTGTAAGGTCCTCGAGTCACACTTAATCTAAAAGCTGCAGAAGCAGTTTTCTTTTCGGAGCAGTAGTTTTCGTCAACAGCAAATCCAACGCAGGCAAGTCGAGCAAAAATATCGTTTTATGCCCCTCGCTCTTTTGCTCACTGCTATCATACTAACGTGAATAGCTTTTAGCGACACATACCATCGCAAAGAAGATACAATTATCTTTACAATGCGCTCAATATCATTTCTCTAGCGCAAACGGATGAGCCACACCGCTCACACAAACATGACGAAAAACGGCTGCTGACCGCCGCTAGCGTGGTACCGCCGCCTTAAAGGCGGAGGTGACTTAAGAGCTTGCGCGATATCAGTCCGTGGCGCCGTGCGCGTAAAACCAACGCAGCTCTTCGTGCTTCAGCAGCGACGTACGAAATCAACATCGTAAATCCTGTTCTCCCTAAAAAAATGCATGGTAGTCACTCGAGAGGCTGATGCAGCGAATGGCACTCTCGTATTTTCTGGTTTTATAACCTGGCTAACGTTGCCGATCGTGGGTTGATTTATACGATTAATCTCTTCCCTCTCTTCGGGGCCCCGCCGCGGTGGCTCAGTGGTTACGGCGCTCGGCTGCTGACCCGAAAGACGCGGGTTCGATCCCGTCCGCGGCGGCCGAATTTCGATGAAGGCGAAATTGTAGAGGGCCGTGTACTGTGCGATGTCAGTGCACGTTAAAGAACCCCAGGTGGTCTAAATTTCCGGAGCCCTTCACTACGGCGTCTTGTGATGGACCGATTTCTTAAATTGGCTCTGGGTCCACACTGGGCACGAGGAGATTGATGCACAGACTCCAAGAATGATTTTAGAATATGATTTAATTAATGGATCTGGCTTGATGCCGCTTACGGGAAATGTAGGAGGGCTCGTCCACGTCGGGGCTCAGTCAGCTTGTTGTGGCACGGGCTCGACGAATGGCTGGATGTCTGCTGCGGCCGGGCTCGGGATTCTTCGCGGCTGTGCAGCTCTCGTTCTCGGCCAGGCGTTGGAGGAGCTGCCAGGTGTGGAAGCGTGCTGTCGGAGGCCGAACGTGGGCGAAGGCTGGACCCCGGGCTCCCTGGTCAATCCGCTGCCCCGGTCTTCTGCCTTCCTCTGTCTCGTCCGCCCGCTCGAATCGTCCCTCTCTGCCCGTTCCTCCCGTCGGCTCCCCCTTTTAAGCCTTTTGCTTCTTTCTTTCTGCAGCCTCCCCCTTCGCCGTAGCCGCTGGCTCCTTACCGCCGCCCCCGCGGCGCCGCCCGCTCGCCGCTTCCTTTTGTTCCCTCCGCGCAGATCTCCCTCCTCGTGACAGCGTCGAGCCCCCCTCCGTGGCGACACGGCGCCAGTCTGCCGCTTCCCGGGAAAGTCGCTGACCGGGTCCACTCCGCGCAGCTCTTCCCTGGAATCTTCGTGACAGGCTTAATCCCCACCGTAGGAGTCGTCGACGGAGATCCAATGCGCTATGTGGCCTTGTCCCTCCATGGCGACACGTCGCCAGGATGGCGCGGTCTGCCGCTTCCCGGGAGTCACTGACCTGGTTTGTGTGGCCACTGGTGTACGCGCACGAATCGTCACAGTCTCTCATAGCCTGAGTCGCTTTCGGACGTTAAAAGCCCAATAAACCTATTTTCGCTATTGGTTTCTTTTGGTGTTTTACGACTGTCAAAACTGTCAAGTGCATGAGACCGCGAAAAGAAAGGAAACTGGCTGACGTAAGCCTGCAAACTAATGCTGGCTAGTCGTGGAGGTCGCGCGATAGCCTTAAATCGATTTTCTACGCTCCACATCCCACATGCTCTACATGCTCTACGCTATTCCACATGCCGATGCATGTTTACTATTACCTTCCGTACAGCGAAAAAAAAAACACATGCCCGATATAGAGCCGTTAATTTGTAATTTCCAAAGACCGCTATACGGCTTATCTTGTCGCTTCATTTAGAAGCTCTTCATTTTCGATCCTCCATTTCAAATTTACACCTGATTTGCTTGTATAATCTGGTAATAGGGTAGCTGCATGATAAAACTTGCTACTGAACTACGCATAAATTTTCATTTCTTCACAATAGAACGCTATTTTTTTTTATCTAGGGAAATTTTTATTGCAAATTAGGGAGAAGCGGCGTTGGAGGTTGGCAGCACTGCTGCTCGGTTAATTTTGGTAACCGTAGACGCCTGCCGGACCTTGGCAGAGAGAAAGGCAGTGTACGATGGTGATTCCTTTATCTCCGCTTTGTTTTTCCGAGAACTGGAAAAAGTAGGGACTCGCTTCCTGGACGGGCATGCGCGCTGATACCCGGAAGACGTTGCACGTGGGGCTTCCTTCTCGCGCACTACAGCCTCCTCCCCTTCCCCTTGGTTTCGTTTTCGGAGGCGTCTCTCCACACCCGCCCCCACTCCCAGTGGTTGTCAACTTGTCGGCACTTCTCCAGGGACGGTCAGTAGGTGGACAGTGGCACCCGCCGTGGACTGGCCGTGGTTAAAAAATATCTCGCAGCATCGCTGACACGTCGACTGTGGAAGGCGACTTGCTTCGGCACAGCGCGTCACACTTCATACTGCCTGCCAGACCTGCACGGTAAGCGCAAATGACTTCCTACCAAAGTGTTATTTGTTGCGCAGAGCGGTTCTAAAGATTTTCTTATAGCGTCCAGGGCCTCTCACGTAGAAACGATGGGTTCGTACCGGACAAAGAGATGATGTTCGTGTTTGGCCACGTTTTTCGCTACAGCGCGTAGCATGGGTAGTGCAGGCCGCAGTGGGAGACGAGGATCTCTTTAGACACAGCGGCGGCGGCCTTTCTCACTGCTCCGCATACAGCAAAGTGGTGTACTCTATGACGCTGTAAGCGTTGAAAGCGCTGTGTAAAACTTAGCATTGTTTTCACTGACCACGCTTGACCACGCGTGCTGCTTCGCTTGGCTTCACGGTTTCTCAGACTTTATTAAAAAAGAATGCTATGCAGTTTTGTTGGTAGCAGACTATGTTTTCTTGTCCTGCGCGTTTTTTTTTCTTTGTCGCCTTAAGCAAAGGTGTATTCTATAGATATTGCCATGTAACATTCTAGCGATAAGTAATACGTTGAAGCTCATATATCATTTTTTTCTTCAGTTCGTGTCGCGACGTCGCGACCACCCGCTGAAAGTTAAACGCATATCATGCCACACTTCTTCTTTTGCTAACTCTTTCGTACCACGTACTATAGTCGACTGGAATAATCTACCATCACACATCGCTTCTGAAAGGGATCTTAACAAGTTTCACGACCTTCTAACCCAAATGTCTGTCTAGCTTTACTAATTGATTGTACCACTTGCTGCAATGAGCTGTTTTATTATTTTGTTTTTTTCCTGCGATTGTTATTGCCTCTAAAACGCTATCTGTTCTTTTTTCGTGTGAATTACAATGTATACTACAGGTTTTTGTTTGTTTCTTGTTTTGTTTTCTACATGTGCTTTTTGTATTTATGTTTTGCACCTTGGTGCTTGCTCATTCTTATTTTGCGTTGTGTGTCATTGCTCCCCCCTATGTAATACCCTCGATTGAGGGCCTTTAGGGGTTTATTGAATAAAATAAAAAAAAAATAAAATAAAATTTATGAGCGCGCACACCAAATGCGTCTTATGGCTACACCAACCACCGCTTACACCAACCAGCTCGGATAGGATCAGTTTTGCAGTTCCACTGCCCCGGTTTTGTTATATTCCCGAGATGGCAAGCTAAGAGCTTGCAGTTGTGCTGATTAGATTTGGTGTGATAAGATATTCTGCGCCAGACGGGACAAGGTTACACGATTGTATCGCTTCAGGACGCTAAAGAATGGCGCTGTTTTCTTGTTGGGCGAGGTGCCCACAACCAGAACGCACACATGGTTAAAACCACAGTACGATCGTATGTGAGCCGCATGCGGACGCGGCTTTGCGTGTTACACGATCAAAGTTGCTGCATGCGATCGAGCGGACTACTCCAGCGTTCTGATTGGTGCGCCCGTACAGCGGAACAGACATGTGTCCCACCAAAGCATGACGGTATCTTGCGGTAGAAATACCCACATTGATCGTGGCTCACTCGAGATATGTTTAGCTGCGGGATTATTCGTAGAAGTCACAACCGCGATCGGTTCTTAGCCATGGTTCTCGGCGCTGCCGACCCCTGACGTTTGTTGGGTCACAGCGCTGAGGATAACTGCGTTTTCGAATTTCTATGGATATTACTTACGGTTGGCTACACGGCTCTTAGTAATTCAGGATCTTAACAGTAAAAAGTTAAAAAAGTTAACTAGTCAATATTGGTTAACCAGCCTGCTAGTTAAAACGTCTCTAGCTGTATACTGATGCATTACAACACTGACAATGCTATGCCGAAAAAATCACTCGTCTCATTCAAAAAGTCTCTGTTTTGAAAATTGTATAAAATCATGGGTGAAACACCGCGTATATGCAGTGCATGAATTAAGCCATACAGAGATAACCTGAGGATAACGTGGAAGTTAACCAACTCGCAACTGTTGTGTAAATCTGCTTTGGTATTGCTTGAAATAAATTATCCGAAAAATTATGAACGGACACGTAACACAGATAGGATTGTGTTGGATCGCCGTTGTGAGTAAAAGAATGAGCATTTTATTAGGCCAATTTATTTAAATATTTATTTAGCCTCAACCGCCCTAAATGACAATACCAGAGGGGCAAGCCCTTTCTCAGTGACCAGTTTGAAGAACAGGACGCCAGTAAGCAACAATGCTGGGTGAAAGACGAGGTCCAGCCAGGGTGTCGAACCGGAACCGAACCCGAACCCGAAACCGGAACCGAACCCGAATTTTCGCCCGGAACCGGAACCGAACCGAACCCATAATTTTTTCGCCATCTTGGAACTGAACCCGAACCGGAACGATTCAAAGGAACCGCTCCGAACCGGTTCGGGACCCGGTTCAGCCCCACTTTTTTTTTTTTGCATTTCGGCATACTTCTTGTTTCCGGACAAATGAGATGATCTAGCGCATAGATTTAGCGCAACATTTACTTTTGTAGGCGCTCATTGTCTCAGACAGCAGGTTCTAAATAAAACCCCTCATGATGTGGGGCAACAAAGAAAAAAATGGCTCAATGGCTGCGGAGCTCTGCTGCTGATTTCAAAAATACAAAAACCAGTGTGCTCTGTCGCATGCCGCAAATCCTCAGCTGATCTCCGTTAATCTGGAGCCCTCCACTACACCGTATATCCTATAGCCTCAATGTCTACTGGACACTTTAAACCCGCGGTATTACTACTAGTATTACCAAAGGAAGGGTGTATAAATTGGTGCTTCTTTTTTTTTAGAACATTCTTGTTTGCACGTGACGGAAATAAGCAACGAAACGCGGGTTCTTGGCAATGGTGGAGATGATCTAATAAGCAAAAAATTAAATACCGGATAATCAGAAGGGCAATGAGGAAATATATGCGCTCGCTGGGATGCGATAGTGATTACGCCCAGAAAGATGCTACTGCGATTAAATGTAACGGCGATGAAGTGATTTCATTACGCCCATTCGCTGAAATCGTTCTGCTTCTGAGAAAAAATTGCTGCCAGTCGCCAGCGCGCGGCTCCATCCGCTGTTAACGCAGTGCTCGACCTTGAATTCTCTGTCTGGCGACTCATATCTACTTCTTGCTGTCATACTTCCGGTTCTTAGTGTCTGACATGACAGGCTTATGATTCTTGGTGTTTTTTTTCGCGTACAACGCTTGGGCGACTCGATACTTTGAGCCTTGACAACAATCTGCCTCGGCTATATCGCGTACAGGTGGCTGATGGGGGGTGGGGAGATGGGTGAAAGTTTTTTAAGGTGCATTTTTACCAGTGAATGCCCGGATGTGCGCCCACCGGAGTGTGCATCAAGGATGGAGGCTGCACGCACGCACCCCCCCCCCCTCACACACACACATAGTGCGGTTATTTTTGGGAAAGCAAGCTATACTATTAACGCAGTAAAAAGAACAACTATAAGAGTACTCATACTCTATTCTCTGACTCCGAGTGCGATTTGTACCCATGGCGGCGCAACAGAAAACTCTCTTTACAGATGCTTTAGGCTACTCGGCTATCTTCGAGGCTTCTTTTTATGGTTGTTGCATGGAATATTTGGAACCTCTCTGATCCTCCTCATGCCTTACTTGACAGCGTCGAATACAGCGATCTCGGCATAAGGCCTCATGCCACCATAACTCCCTTTCTCCGCCCGCACATGAAAATTCCAGACGGTGCACACGTCAAGAAAAGGGAACCAGTCAGGAGGTCGAACTTGCGCAGCGTATTCCTCCTGCGCTAAAGTGCACTGTTGTCTGAACAGGAACCTCGTTGAACGCGGCGGTTCTGCGTGTTCATCCATCATGCGTGTTTTCCACACGCTAAGCGGTCCTATCAACAAGAAGAGTTCGCATGGAGTTCCGGAGTTTTTCATCGCAGATATAAATGTTTTAAAGAAATGTATGATGTAAGTGGGCTTTTTAAGATACTGCTTAAGTATGTCCCAAAACAACACAGCATTACGACAAAAATATCAAATTATTTCTCAAATTATCTCTCGTTGCTCGCACAGGAAGAAATGCACTGACCACGGCACAAACTTCTCTTTGGCCCGAAGGTTCATCCTAACATGCAGGGTCCATGTCTGAAGCGTGGAAAAGGTTTTTGTGACCGATTGAAATTACAGTCGAGCCCACTTATAACGAACCTGACGGTCACGCGGCTTCCGTTCGTTATATCTGATGTTCGTAGCAAGTGGATTCTTCGTACAACAGCCAAAAATACTAAGGCCGCTAAAAGTGGCGTTTATTATAAAACTGCGTTATGCGTGCCTACTTGTGCAAAGCAGAGCCTGTCGCTGCTCTTTCCAGGCTATCTAGGGCGGTCATTTAATCGTCGTCGAGACCTTGCTGCCAACTATCAAATTTAGGGACGGGTATAACTAATCATGGATGAAGTGTGCATAGCAACTGGTGGCAGGTCGGTCACATAAATGATTCCTGGCAGTAGGGAGAGCTCGCACTTGGTGTTCAACGTCTCCGTCAGAGCAGGTGCTTCTGCGATTTTGTGGTCCGCAGGAATGTAGTTATCCGAGGAAACATCTGGTCGGCTATGGATCCACGATGCGTTGCCAGAAATCTGCATACGTGTGTTTCGAGCTTCTTCTGTCGTTCCTGGGCTGATGCAGCGACGAAGTAGCGCAGCGCTTGTGGAGCAGAATGCATCCGTTGCACTGTCCGCTGTATGACAATGCATGCATATGGTAGCGGCGCAAAAGATGGAGACGACTGGGCAGGCTATGCTTACCACGTGACCGGCATGACCAGCAAGGATTTCAAAAGTATCAAATCGCTGCTGTTAGTTGATCGTCGACCATGGTCAGTAGCTTCGTTCTCGACGATGCCCCCGTCTCACGCGCACCGCGCTTCTTCCATTCGGGATGCCTTGCCGAGCCGGCGAACGCGTAGGCAATGATTGCCCTCGTGGGCCATCGACGCGGTTTTCCTCGCGAGCATGCCCAGAAAAGACAGGCGAGCACTTAGTCGCCTATTAAGCATAGATGCCAGAAAGAGGCCGTTTGTAGTTTTGAAAATAAATGCCTGAAACAAGTTGGTGGACAAATGGCGCACGCCAGATTAACCACTTTTTATCACTCTATCAAGGGCGCAAAAAATTTTGTTAACTCAAAGGTTCCCTTTGATAGCGCCCCATGAAAAGTCGCATTTGCCAATTTGGTTTGTTTGTTTTGGTTTATTGGATTTTAACGTCCCAAAGCAACTCAGGCTATGAGAGACGCCGTAGTGAAGGGCTGCGGAATTTTCGACCACGTGGGGTCCTTTAACGAGCACTGACATCGCACAGTACACAAGCCTTTAGAATTTCGCCTTCATCGAAATTCGTTCGCCGCGGCTGGGATCGAACCCACGTCTTTCGGGTCAGCAGCCGAGCGCCGTAACCACTGAGCCACCGCGTCGGGGTTGTTGACAATTCGTGTCCGTGCAAAAACGAAGCGTTATCAACCCATCCAAGCGCGCGTTTTTCATGATACTATTTTTATCAGAAGAGAGGAGGCTGACGTCATCATAATAAGACAATATCGTAATTTCTTACTGTACTGTAGTGAGAAGCCATGATTAGCTGTGTTTTTGAAGATACTGAGCTATAGGGGTTCGGGATACATAACGGGAGTCACAAAGGCGATGTCGAATAGGTGATTTAAATAAAATATGTTTCTTAAGTTCTGGATGTTAGGGAGAACCTGTGCTCCCACGAGGCTCTCGTTGGGCGGCAGAAGGGCGGTCGAGGGATTCTCGCACATTTTCTTACCATTTAGTAAAGGAGGGGGGACTGGCAAGTCGGTTTTGAGGCTACAGAAAGGTGTCCGTCTGTAGGTAGGTACCGATACATGGCAGTTTCGATTCTCAGTGGTGCGCGGGAACGTAGAGGGCGCGTGCGGCGGCAGTCAGGGGCCCCGTAAGTACACTGTGCACGAGAAAGTCCCAACTGACTCCAGCTTCAAGGGAGGCCTATTAATCGAGCGACGGGGTCTCCCGAACTGCTCAATCAGGAGGGTCTTGTAGATGCAAAATCCACCGGCTTTTCGCCTTACACCCCACAAGGTGGATTACAGCGTACACATAGCCGATTTTCATTAATTTCGAGTTCATTTCATTTTACGGCTCTTGCCGCAAATTCGTCTTTGCTGCGGACAATAAGTAAAATGGGTAAAGTGAGAACACCTCGCATTAAACAATTTTTTCATGCTTAAGTCACGCAGTAAACACGACAAAAGGAAGACGGGAGATGACACGAGCGCTGACTAACAGCTGGTTATTTTATTCTAGGAAAAGTATATAAAGGCGTTGGACGCAGGGAACAACCCCAAAAACAGAAGAACAAAAGTTGAAATTTAAAAACCATACTACGCATGCACATCACAGTCGAGTCATGACGTCTTTTTCAACGAAATTCGAAGACTACCTTCCATAGTAGACGGCACTCCCCTATCTCCTGGACCTCACACAACTGCCAAGAAAGCCTTACTCCTTGTCTGCCAAACTGATAGATGGTGAAGCAACACACTCATCTACTTCCTTCATGATCACATAGGCCTCGACCAACTCCCTACATATGCAAAAATGGTTATTAAACACGACACTTGTCTTATCTATTGGGGGAAGCAATCGTTGCACTCGCTGCAATGCTAAGCCAAGTTGTACGACACCGCTACTTTTTTCACCCATCAGTGATGTTCGAACAAATGTTCATTGCTTCCCCACTTAGAAAGACAAGTCTCCTGTTTATTCACTCAGATAGAATTTGTAGAGAGATGGTGGAGGCCTTTATGATCAGGAAGAAAGCAGATGGGCGTGCTGCTTCACCATCCATCAATTTGGTAGAGAAGGAGTCAGGCTTTCCTGGCAACTGCGTGAGGTCCAGGAGATAGCGGAGTGCTGTCTACTATGGAATATAGTCTTCATATTTCGTTGAAAAAGATGTAATGACTCGACTATGATGTGCATGCGCAGTACGGTTTTTTAGTTTTAATCTTTGTTCTTCTGTTTTCTGGATTGTTCACTGTGTCCTGCGCCTTCATACACTTTTCCGAGAATGTAATAACCAGTTGTTAGTCAGCGTCTGTGTCGCCTCCAGTCTTCCTTTTGTCCTGTTTACTGCGCTGCTTAAGCATGAACTCTTACCAACTATCACAGTTTTATGTTCTCGTAAACAAATCTTTGCATTTTTTATTTTGTATATCGATGTGCCAGAAAAATGAAAACGCATAGCAGGGTTGACTGAAACTCATCTGCGTTTTAATTTTTTTTGTCCTGAACCCGTTTGAACCGGTTCGGGACAGTCCGAACCGGTTCGAACCGGAACGGAATGTCCTTGGAGCCGAACCCGGAACTGAACCCGAAAGGCGTGAACCCGAACCCGAACCGAACCCGAAAAAATGCCGGTTCGACACCCTGGGTCCAGCACAGTGAAGCTCGCGGTGCTGTATTTTGTTTGCCGCATCCGGTCGCGTTATTCCAATGCCCATTACGTCCTTTTTCTTGGGCCCTCTGCACAGAGAGGGGTCAGCAACCCAGCGGGAGAACGGGGGGGGGGGGGGGGGGGGGCCTGTTGGCAGGCGATTAAGGGAGAGGTCAAACTCCCCTCATGAACGGAGTCGTTAGGTCGCATCCTATGTGCACGTGTTTACGGCGAGGCGGACCCGGCTTTTGTGCCATGTCTGCGGCGGCGTGCTTTGACAAATTGTCACGCTAGCTGCAGGCATGAGGAGTGACGATGAGAAACAGATGGGTTGAAGTGGCTTTCCTGGAACTTGGGTCAACCGGAGGTTGAAGTAATCTGCATCATGGGGTAGTGTGTTCGCGAAGCTCGCAGCAGGAAAGCAAAATCGTGATGGTGGAAAGTGTACATACGATATGTGTACGGTGTCGCGATGAGCTACCTTCTTTCCATAATCATTGATTGGTTGTGTGTTCCTTTCCCTAATAAGTTATTGGGTGGATGTTTGTACAGTACCTGATTGGTTATTCCTCCCACCGAGGGCGGGGAGATAGGATTTAAAACCCGCTGCTTCGGCAGGATCGAGGGCTGGTTTCGTCACGTAGAACTACTCGTGAGCCAGTCAAGTGTAAATATGTTTTCTCCTTGCTTGTATCTTCCTTTGTGCTTTTAATTGTAACCTAAAAGAGGTAACCTCTCCAGTCAGGATATCAACTGGCGCAGTCGGCAGGATTTGCTACGTCTTTCTGCTCGAGGTATCTGACGGAGGGGCGGAAGATCAAGTGGGTGGACAAGCTGCAGAGCGGTACGTCCTAAAGGAGGAACGTGAGTCAGCGTCATAGATTGACGTTGGAAGCTTTGGAGACTGCTGGTCAAGGTCAACGGGACATGGGAGGCTCAAGTCAGCGAGGAGCTGAAGGAGCCAGGCGACCGACGTGTCGTGTAGGTGCCAAGTCCGTGAGCTGCGGAAAGAACCAGGCGTCCACGTTGAGGCTGAAGAGAAGAACCAGGCGACCAGCGAGTCAAACGAGGCAGACGTCAGCAAGATGCTGAATGAACCGGGCGGTCGCATCGAGAAATTGCAAGCTGCAAGGCGACATCGCCAGGGAGGTTCAAGTCAGCGAGCTGCCGTGAGAGCCGGGGCTCAACTCATACGCATCGAGGAGCCCGCTGTCGTCACTCAGGGCGACGAGTTTACCGTGACAGAGGAAAGCGACCAGCGAGGTAGGAGCCTTTCTGCTTTCTCCGAATTCACCATGTCGGTGTAGTGTTTTCGTGCTATAAACGATAGCACGGAAAAGGGAGATGGCTGCCGTACGGTATAATCGGGTGGGCATTATGCGACGCGTTGAGGTTGAATAGCAGGCAGAGCAGCTGCTTGAGATTGGGAAGTTGAAACTTTTAATTGAACAAGAAAAGACAAAGCTTGCACAGATGCAGTTGAAAGTAGGACAGGGAACAAAATCTGATAGCGAGGTGTTATTTCCAGCAGTTCAATGTTTTGAGTGCATGCAATTTGGGCATCTAATGATTAACTGCCCGAACTCGAAGCTCGAACAAAGTGTTGCGGCTGTGAGAAGAGAGGTGTGCAAGCTAGTAGCCCATGTGGAAATGCTGGTGCCTGACAGACTGTGTTCGCAATCGAAGATGGTTGTTAATAAGGCCAATCAATCAGATAAGGCAGAGGACCAGGCATGCGGTGATTTGCGTACCAAAGTTCAAAGTTCTGAAACCTCTGAGGGCTCGGGGACCGAAGTAAAGCTGTCAGGAGGAACAATTCAATCAGTTTCTAGGGGCGAGTGCTCCGATGAAGGAGTGGTTCTCCAGGGAATCGGACGCTGATCTTACGTGTGTGCCGATGACTAGAGCTGTGAAAGCTGCAAACGTTAGTCAGCGGGTCCTAATGTTTTCTGCCGTGCCAGAAGAGGTGGCTGAAGGCATAGGGGCGTTAGTCACGCCTGTGAAGCACTGCCTGTCACAGCAAACTGAGACAGAGCAGACCCAGGAGGCACATGAATGTATAACTCGTGAAAAAGAGTTTAGCATTGTGCCAGAGCAGGTTGGCATTAACTCTTAGGCAGCAATAACGCTCGACGAAGAGGTTGTTCCAGAGCCTAAAGAAAGGAGCCGCATTGCGTATCAGAGTGTAGATTCTGATCATGCGGCGCATGCGGGTAGGTCAGAGAATAAACCTCACAAAATTGCTAGGAAGCGGTCGTCTAAGGGCAAAAGTGGTGGTAAGTCAACAAAAGGGCCACGACGCGGAAAAACAGCAGAGTTGTCTTATCTTCCGACAAATGCAGTCAGCTCTCGAAAAGGGAGAGTAAAAGTAAAAAAGAATTCTGGCTGCACACACACTCAACCGCGTGATTGTTCGAAAATGTGTCAGACGATCGCCCGAAAAAGACGTCGGAAGCCCCCACGGCGAGTTTATGGCGCCGAGCTACAGGCAAGAAAAACTTGTTTGCGTCTGCGGTGTCAGCACGCGGGTAAGAAGGGGGGCAGTGCAGCCAGCTCAAAATGTGAAGGGGGGAGGGGCAATCGTCTTGATCACAGTCCATTGTGTAGTACGATTCGGCACTGCACGCGTTTCCGAGGCCTTCACAGTGTCTGGAGGGAGCACAGAAACAGAAACAGGGGTCAGGAAGTGACTAACGCGAGGGGCGAATGCATTCGTCACGCTTCTGCAGCTGAAGGGAAGGTCAGACGAACGCGACCCCGTAGGGCGCGGCTGAAAAGTTAATCCCTGAACACAAAGCAGAGGGCCTTGTGCTTGTCGTTTCTTTTTTTTTTTTTTTGTGAGCATTTTGAGAGAAGCTTTTGCAATCGTGTGGGCCCTGGGAAAATTAGATACGTGGCTATTCGGGGTGAAAGTGAGGGTCACTTGCATTGCAAAAGTATGACTTGGAGATTGTGCACATCAAGGGTTCCCTAAACAAATGTGCCGATGCACTCTCTCGATTAGAATGCGAGGAAGAGCTGTAATTGCCAGGCATGAGCAATCGTTTTGTTGCTCTTCTAGAGACCGCAGTACAGAGTAACCGATAGTGGTTGTATGTACTTGTTTGGAGGTGATACTCTGATCACTAACCCCCAAACTCTGAAAGCTTCCTTACCTCAGTAAGGGAGCCTTCACTGCAGTGAGGAGCCCTCATGTCAATCTGAAAGCTTCCTTACTGAGGAGCCCTAAGTAAGGTCGTCCTTGGTGCCTCCTCACAGTTGAGGCAGCTGCCAGCTGCCTTCATGCGTCCTTACGTCGCTCCTGGCCCTGGAGGAGTGCTTCACCTCACTGCTGCCACAAGTGACTCCGCACACTCATGCGGGCGGCGAGACGCGGCGCAAGGACGCGAGCCCGGCGTGAGTGCAGTTGAGCAGGCGGGGGAAAATGGCAGCGTGGACTGACCGCTACGCGGGCGACTACACGCAATTTTTTAACCGTGCTTGTGAATACGCATTCGATGAAGTGTACCTGTATCCTCGAACAGCTAGGTTGCTTCGCGACGCGGTGAATCCAGTGGAAGTGCACTCAGAGGAAGAATTTGCGTTCAGATTCTGCAACGGTGTGGCTCTGTCACACTTGGGCATTCGGCGGCGAGAGCGAGCGAAATCCGCCGCCGCCGAAATGTTGCCTCGTTCACACCTCCCGGCCACCACGTCGCCGCTCGTGTGTGCATGCTTACGTACGCTAAACGCAGGTATTTTGCGGGACGTTACAACGTTTCTCAAATTTCCGCTTTTAATTCAGCTTATGCAAACAGCGACGCAATGACATGACGATTGACGTTTACGTGGCTATTCCCTTTGCATCTGGTGGACGAGTTTACCGCCTAGCTCAGCCTAGTGGCGCCATCTCGTTGTTAGGACGGAAACCATGTCTGTCAACAAACCGATGGTCTTAAGCCTAACAGCTGCTGAATCGCCAATCTAAATAAAAAATTAAGGCAAATTTATCACTCATACTTTCCTTAGAGGCGAGATGAGAGGAAGCGAAAGACCGATGGCCCATTTATGGCCAGCGAACGCACTGAAAAACGCAGTAACGATGACGAATTCAGTTTGAATCGAGGGGCCCAGCTTCGAAGGGCGCCGCCATGTTTGTTGTCACCACGGGAATGCAACTTCCTACTCGGCGTCCTATTGGCCAATGTGAAGGAACCCTCAAACCCAGACACGCGGCATGCGTTCCTTACTTGAGGAGAGGCGAGGAGAGCTTTCAGAGTAAGCTGGCTTCCTCCATCGAACATTCGCGGAAAGGCGGCCTCACGTAAGGTTAGGAAGGCTTCTAAGGAAAGGAAGCTTTCAGAGTTTGGGCCTAAACCCTGCGACAGCCATTTCGGGTGCAGGAGTTTGGGAGCCAACTGGTCAAGTTTGGCATACAGTCTGACATGGTGGTTTCTGGAATGTGCAGATTGGTTTCCGGCCTTATGTGTGCGGGTTGAAATGACCGCTGTGTGCTCGCATGTGTGCGTGCTGGTGTACTGAATGGACGGCCGGCGTACGTGTGTGTGCGTGCGTATGTACTTTTGTTGTTGGACACCGTGGCTGAACTTTAATGTCCCACTGACAACAAGTGTCCGTGTGACATTCTTGGTTGGGAGGAGTGAAGCTCGCGGTGCTGTATTTTGTTTGTCGCATCCGGTCGCGTTATTGGAATGCCCAATACGTCCTTTTTCTTGGGCCCTCCGCACAACCACACAGAGAGGGGTCAGCAACCCAGCGGGAGAACGGGGGGGGGGGGGATTAAGGGAGAGGACAAACTCCCCTCATGGACAGAGTCGTTAGGTCGCACCCTAAGTGCACGTGTTTACAGCGAGGCGGACCCGGCTTTTGTGCCATGTATGCGGCGGCGTGCTTTGACATATTGTCACGCTAGCTGCAGGCGTGAGGAGCGACGATGAGAAACAGATGGGTTGAAGTGGCTTTCCTGGAACTTGGGTCAACCGCACCTTGAAGTAATCTGCATCTTGGGAAAGTGAGAGTGTTCGCGAAGCTCGCAGCAGGAAAGCAAAATCGTGGATGGCGGAAAGTGTACATACGATATTTGTACGGTGTTGCGATGAGCTACCTTCTTTCCCCAATCATTGATTGGTTGTGTTTTCCTTTCCCCAGTAAGTTATTGGGTGGATGTTTGTACAGTACCTGATTGGTTATTCATCTCACCGAGGGCGGGGACATAGGATTTAAAACCCGCTGCTTCGGCAGGATCGAGGGCTGGTTTCGTCACGTAGAACTACTCGCGAGCCAGTCAAGTGTAAATATGTTTTCTCCTTGCTTGTATCGTCCTTTGTGCTTTTAATTGTTATAAAAAGTTAACCTCTCCAGAAGTGTCCTCTTGCAATGTGATTGAGCAATTCGAATCTGCAAGACGTCTAGAATCCTACAACAATCATCTTCAACAGCAATTCCCCTCTACGAGATCTTAAGAGAGGATTTCAACGGGCGAAGCCGATAGAGGAGACATTTTAACTAGGACCAATGCAGCTTTATGAGGGTCGAGAAAAAAAAAATATGTTGAAATGCAGTAGGGGGAATCTAGACATCACAGTGTTAGGGCGGCTGTTGTGAGAAGAACCATTAGTAGTATCAGAAGGTTTCGTTATGCCTATGGTGTAAAAAAAATCTGCAGCTTCTACATGCATTGCCGAAGTTTTAAAATTTCACTTTAGTGCTGTTGCAGTGGAGCTTCAAGAAAGAGTAAGCAGCTTGGTAATAAACTGCACCCGGGACTTTATCAAAGTTTGATTTGAGTCATATTTGGCATTAGCATAGGCCAGCTCAGTTTGAGCAGGGTGTTGAAATCAAGTAGCTTAACTGCTGGTGCTCAAGAGATGCCACAGCGTAAATCTCCTAGGCTGTGGGTATGAAAAAAAAAGCCAAAAAGCCGTTGAAGCCAAGGAAAGCATAGGGGAATGTTTCTATTTTTTTAAAAACAACTCCCCTATGGTCTTCTCGGCTTCACTTACTGCTGCTTTCTTCATATATGTAGTGATACGAGCCCCTCAATTCCCTATCAATGTTTATCAGTTAGAATATGGGAGCTTCTACTAGGATTGATATGATCGGACTATGTTAGATGGCAGCATCAATGGCTGGGTATCGTAACAAGTATGCAAGTATCCGTCTTTTGGCAAGGCCTTATTGACAGACAAAATGTAGTTACGCTGACAGTAGAAACTATTAGTACAGTACTATTAACGTTAGCAAAAAGGCCATTCCCGAGCATGCAGACGGTTGTTCTGGAGGGTTGGAACGCTGGTATTAATTGTAAGATGGCAGAGTCCTGAGTGATCAATGAAGACTAATCAAATGACGAAATAAAGGTCATTAAGGCGGGGGTACCACGGCGGCCATCTTGGACAAGACGTTAGTTGAACCACCAGGGCGGCTCCACTTGTCCGTGGAAGCGAAAAAGCGCTCCTCCGAGACTGTCTGGTCCTCCTCTCTGCGTTACCTTGACCTCCTCTCCCTCGCGTTGTGGCAGAAGGAGGCGGTTAGTCACGGAGGGGGATAAACGCCATGACAATGACGACCGCGCTCGAACGTGTTTGGCACACGGGTACTGCTTCTTTCGTCCCTACCCACCCCTTGGCGGCCCTGCCATGGTGCCTGGCGATTCTTTTTTAGGAGGCACTATTTCGTATGTGACCTTTTGCAGGGCTAGTTGATGTGACATTGTGTTCAGTTGGAGTCAGCGCCCGTCCTGTCCGTCTTTCTGTGTGTTTTGTGTAGAATTTAGCGCTGTTTTTACTTTCCTGAACACGAAGTCTCTATATCTGTGACATTTACAGAAATTATATTTTGTTTCCATTTTTTCCAGAGTTGTACACGTTGTTTTATAGTTATTCTTTTCTCACGACCCTGACAAATATTTTGATGACCAGCAGCGGCAGCCACGGCAAGCAATATTACAAAATAAAGCTTCGTAGGTTCCACTGGCATCCATAACAAAGGGCCACAAGACATCTATGGGCTATGGCCTTCGTAAAACTATGGATGATGTCGAAATGGATGCAGCGGAATAGTAGATGACCTCTTGGTTTCAAAGGGTTGTTGCCATGCGTGTTGTCACAGCCTTTTCTGCGGTAAAAGGCGCGTGGCACGTAGCTTGTGTGCTATTGATTCCCGTTCACCATACAAACGTTTATTTCGCAATTCCAGGAAAAACACCAGCAGTGAAACATCAACCCGAGATTTCGAAGCATGGCGAGTGTTTTTATTTTTTACTCACACACTGCCAGTGCTATGTAGAATTCTAAGAGACAGCTGATATGGTAACAGTAAATAAGAGAAAATGGGCAGAATAAGGCATATCAGAATGGTACAAACATATTGCGTTCAAGTCGTTGGGTCAGTAGCTGCGGAGAGGTAGTCTGTGACGTTGAGATACGTTGCAAGTAATGCTGATTTTCTTTTTTTCCGCCCGCGCATCCGTGTATGATAACAAAAATCCCGAAAGCGCTTAGGGCCGCAGCCGGCAACATTCTTTTCGTTCACTTTTTATTGTCAAATAAACTACTACCACCACCAAGGTTCGAAAAACGAAAAGGAAACACTGGCTGCGAAACTTCCACTGGAGACTGCGGGACATAGCTGGCAAGAGCTAATAAGTACTCATTACAATCGCGTCGGGTTTCTCCCTACTGTGGCCTTAGCATAGCATTTCCATCCATTCATTGGAACTGCATTTTGTTGCCACACGAGGCAACGTTCCTGCTTTTGTGATATCGTTTTGTGATATCGGCGAGTTTGTAGTCTCAGCAGCCGTGCTCCGCTGTAAATAAAGTTTTATTTTTATTCTGGTTCTTAGTGCGAACTTTTTTTTGGTAATGAGCAACTAAATATAATGTACATACCTGAATAGAGCTACTCTCGCTCTGCCAGTGACGACGACCCCTTTCCGCGATAGGTCTAACGATTCCGCAGGTTTCGTGTGTGCAATTTCCGCAACCGTCGAACGCGAATTCACGTTTTGGGGAATGCAAATGGCCAACAAATGAAGTTTTCACAACGGTGACCTAATATCGACTATTTTCACAGTGCAGGATGCACATACAATGAAAGGAAAGCTCTGGTCGGACCCAGACTGCCGCGCTCTTGGGCAGCCAGCAGCAGTCACCGGCGTCGCTTGTGGATTAGGAATAAGGACGTTTTATTTCTCCATCGAACGTACTTCAGGATAAAGCGATTCAAAATTGAATATCACGTCGGAGAAAGCAGGGACAATTAGAAGCGTCGGTCCTACGCGATGTCAGCAATCCGGCCACCGAATGTTTCCGAGGCGCGCGATCACATCGGTGGTTTCTACAAAGTTGTCGCGCTGCATAAACAAGCAAAGGAACAACAGGTACACAAATAGGATTAATAAAACAAAAGCGTAGCTCTCGTTTTACCTCACGCGAACAAACATAGCTGTTTGCATACAGCGCTGTAAAAAGGAGTACTGGTGTGCAGTCGCCCTGTGTTATTGGCGGAGCGAAGGGATGGCGACGTCAGTGCGGGCCGTGTTCGTGACTCGAAGGCATTCCAAAATCTCGAATGCCTTCGCGGAGCTCCATTGACTTGATAGTATGTCAGCCAAATGCCATTGAATAGTTCGTGCAGCTGCACAAGGCGACATCCGACTCGAATGACACTCGGTTGGAAGGTATTTGAAACGCCCGTGTAGCAGAGATATTGCTAATCTCAGGCTCGTGATGCTTTCTTAGATAACAGCATGCGATCAGACGCGAAAAGCAATTACATCTGCTATGACATATTTTGCAAGTATTTGCGAAAACAAACTAATTTTCACAATGTGCTGCAGCACCGATCGTCACTACCTGCAACACCCATCGTCACTATCATCATTTCCAAATAGCACCTCTTTTTGCCATGTGACAACGCAATGAAAGTGCCATTCGTTCATGGGGAGTGCGCTTCGTGAAAGTATCACTAAAGTTGCCGTGTGACAGGGGTATAAATCCCCCCACGCACGCGCACAAACACATTCAAACACGGAAAATGGTACGGTTTCAAAAATATCTTTGCCGTGTACGATCATACACGGTAAACCATTTTTGAAAAGTCACTAAATTGCGTTTGAAAACTATCAAAATGTAGCAGTTACAACTCAAACATGATGCCACTTCATTTTCAGAAATTATAACTTTTTATCGTCACGTGTATACAAGTACGCTGGACGAAGTTCCTACGGTAAACTCAGATTTCTGGATTTCCTGCAACGCATACAGACCCCCCACCCCGGCGGCGCAACGTGTAGGCTCTCAGCCCTGATTTCTCTTCACTGCTGCCGAAAAAAAAAAAATCGACTACACGTCTTTCCGGGTGGACGGTCGCTTTTAGATAATGGGACTCTGTCAGCTAGGGGGATAGGGGAAATGAACAATAACGCCCCTGCACACTGCTTTGTTTTCTTTCTCCACATGGACTCAACAAACGCACTCGCGCAAGGCCTCGCGTATTTGTGTGTGTGTAGCTATTTTCGTCTTGTTATATGTCCGCAGCTGTATCCATGAGCAGGCAGAGAAAAAAAAAAGCTGCTGTGTTGGTACTATCATGTCAGCAGTTCGGATACTCGAGCCAGTACTAACGGCTTACTGTATTGCATTATGCCAAGTTTTCGATTAGCGTACCCTCCTAGCGGCCGCCAGGCGGAGCACGTTTTATGTTAGTGGTCCAACAGCGATACCAGACACTCACAGAGAAAAAGACGACGTACAAGGAGGCTCCTGTGTGTCTCATCTTATTCTGTGTCAGTGTCTGGCAGGGCTGTTGTCCACTCAATCCCTATGTATCAACTCCAAGTAGCCCAATCTGCCGTTCTTCAGAAACGCGTTTGCAGGGTTGCCTGAACGCCCTTGAATGTTTTCTGCGAAAATGCATTTATAATTGTGGGTGCAGGTGGTCTCCAGAGCAGTAACGGGCAGTGCTGGCTTCAATAGGCAGAAATGAAAGGGGTGAGTCATCTGTGGACACGCCTTCCCCGGTGCACTTTACAAGGCTACGCTGGCGAACCTGACCGCGTCTTGTCGCTCGAGTCTGTTGACTGTCAGGACCACGCATGTAACTGCGAGCGCATAAAGGCTACTGGCAATGTACGTTCCCCCCACCCCCCGCAGTTGTTGACGGAGCAAGCGTCGTTCCTGGAAAGAAACGCGCAACGCACCGCTTCACCACGACGGTGAGAGCAAGGGTTGGGTGCCGCGCTAAAGATTTTTATTATAAACCCCACTGCGCCCAGGGCGGGTGCGCCCTGACAAGTTGTACCCACTCCCCGCAGCAGAGGCACACAGGTCTGTCTCCTCTTTCTAGCCTGGCCTTGGCTGCAGAAGAACCTTGGATTGGAACGGCCGCATGTCAATCGCCTTCGCAAAACATCAGCTTCGCAGAACTGTGAAACCCCCTCCCTATTGTAAACAGCGTGACGTCAAAAAGTTGTGGCCCGGTTGGCAGAACTGACAACTTCTGGTTCTGAGCCGGTGTTGTTGGTCCCGAGGGCTCCTTCGCCGCCTTTTTACCCCGATTCGAGACGCCTCGCCGGCCCTCACAGGATAGAAGAGGGGAAACGCTTGCGCTGAATGACTTAGGCCGGGTGGCAGGAGCGCGCTCCGGGCGCCAGTGAATCCGGCCGGTGCCTCATAATAGACCTCTCCCTGATGTAAACAGTGTGACGTCAAAAAGGTGTGCCCCGATGGGCAAAATCGTCGAATTTCGGTTCTGAACCGGTTTTTCAGGTGCCGAGCACTGCCCCACCAGCTTTGTTCCCTGATTCGAAACGCCTGGCAGCCTTCTTCTCCCAGTGTGAGCCTTCTCGGTACGGCGCATGTTTTGCCCTTCGGACCAGAAGCACGTGCGTTGATGACGTGTGTCTTGAAGGAAGCTAGTTTTCTTTGCACGTGTTGGCCTGCCTGCAAATCTGTATGCGCAGTCGCGTTTTTTTTCTTTTTCAGGTGAGAAAAATGTAGAGCCTAAGATGTGTGTCCCAGAAAATAGTGAAAACATTTTTTTTTCTGTCAACTTGAAGGAGCGAAAATTGCTAATTGATCACGTGCACTCAGTGGAGCAGATTGTCAATGAAAACTACCTCCATGGGGAAGTGACAGAAAGTGTGTGTCCTAAGTGAATCAACTTGAAATTCGAGGCCAATACAATGGGGTTTTGTTACGTTTTGCGCTAATAATAATAAACACAATCTTTATGCGAACATAAAGTGCCTCTAAACAGATATGCGAAGCTGAAGAGATTACCGCGCATGCGGGAACACTTTATTTGCAGAGCCATCGCTATATGTGCTCATTCATGTGCAAGCAAACATTTTGACTTAGAAGTTACATTCAGCCAGAGCAATGCCTACTCCCGTAATATCTTAGAATGTCATGAAATATTGAGGAAAATAGATGTGTGTGTAAATGATGGCAGATTTTTTTCACGTTTCATGACCATGCACACAAAAGCAACCGCTGTAGCAAATGCTATTTCAAGGCCGGAATGCGAAGACAATGCAAGCATGCTGCTGCTGTATGCTTTTTTGTAAACAAGCATGAGGAACCGTCCTGAGCAAGAGGCTGAAGCGTTCGTCAGATCTGGTAAAATGTAGAGTTCCGGACCCTTCCAATTAGGGTTTTTTCATAACCACGCTAATGAAAATCTGGTCGTAAATGTTTATCAGGTAGACGAGCACCATTTTGAAAATATTTATGGTCTTTCTTCTAATTTGTGAATACGGATCGACACTAACGTCATATTATGTTCCCCGCTTTGTAAACCAGGTCAAAAAACAATTCGCGATGTAAAACCTGCTTCCCACAGTCCTTGATGGTTTTGCTGAGAGGGCTTCGAAATCTGCTGAAAAATAGCTCTTAGACAAAATGTTTTCACCAATGTCATCCACAGACCACCCAGCCAAAGGACTTCATACCGGTTTCCAATAAATTTCACCAGAAGCTCTCGGCCCCTCGTGTTCACGGAACTATCCTGAGTAGTAGTAGTAAGTGGCTTTTATTGTAAATGAAAAAGAAGGTAAAAGGATTCTTGCCAGCGCCGGCATCTGCTATCATGTCTAGAAGCACCTGAGCTGGGGCTGGGGGATGGAAATGGAAAGCGAGATGACAGTGAAGGGGAAAACAAAGGGTAGAGAGAGAGGGAAAACCTTCCCTCCTGCTTGTATTTCCATTACGCGAGGCGATACAGCCAGTGGGAAGGACCGCGAAAGTTGCCGGCGACCTGACACGTGAGGCGCGCACTTCGGGAGAGGGCGACCGCGCTCTCTCTCTCTCTCACATACACCACGCTCGCCCGCTCCGCAAGCTCCCCTCTCACTCGCATACACCAAGCTGCCCCGCACGCCCGCAGCACAATTTTCTCCATTCTTGACCGGAGCGGAATTCCAGCCACGACTAACAATGAGGGACACCACCGCTTTTGAGCACCCGCGAGCAGATTGGCACTTGCGCTGGCACGTGGCAAGTGCCAGCGGTGCGAGCAGCAAGCCCACCATAGCAGACTTCTATATTTATGCAACTCACCTACTCCTATCTAGACACTACACGCGCAATCGTGCAGCGCCATGCGCAGCAAATGTCGCTGTACTATTGTGGAGCAGCTCTTCCGGAAACCGCCATTTACAAGAGCTAGTTTTGAATCATAATACCCTGTAGCCGAGACTGACAACTGATTGCATTCCTAACGATTTCGGTATCCGTGGTTTGCACACCGCTGAGGGAAAGTACTGGTATTTCATGCAGTGCAAACAATGGCAAGAGATGCTGGCATTGTTTTTGCTGCATTGCGCGCATGCATATCACCAGCTACGCTCCCATATACCTTTCAAGAATGTTATCCGTGCATTCTTTTTTTCTTGCAGTGTGTGATTGACATATAATTTTGGGGGCATGCTTTGCCACTACAATGCTAGTGAAATCGCACTGTCCACACATGCACTTCGCCACTGGTAGAGGCAGAAGCAGAAGGCTTCATTCACTTCCATTGATGTGCATTTTCAAAAGACAAACGCATGTTCCTTATAAAAACAGGACCATTTTATTGCACCATCTGCTAAGCACGTTCAGATGCCTTGCACAACTCCCCCACACATCATGGTGGCAGCCTGCAAGCAAACAAGACCATACCAATGTCATATGTGAGTCTATTTTCAGGAAGTGACAGGAAATGTCAGTGCTCAAAAGTGGGTATTAGCTTGTTCTTTACTGCAGTTACTTTCCATTGACTTAGTGTTTCAGTAACACACAAACACATATGCTTACCTCCCGTCATACAAAAATGTGAGGGCAGTAACGGAAAAGGAAAGAAAATATGTGCATAAACATAGCAAGTGGACTGAAAAGTCCTTACATACATCTAAGTAATTTGCTGCCACTGTAACAATGAGAGCAGATATGTTAGGATAAAAGCCTGCTGAGCACGATAGAAACATATTCTGCTTACGCCATACAGGGTGATACAAAGCTGCTGGAACAATGATACACTGCTTGTTTTGATGTCACCAGCAGTTCACGAAGAAAAAGCTTACCAGCAGAAGGCTGTATCCATTACACACAAGCAGAAAAATGTGAGCTGTGAGGTTGAATATCCCTTGAAAGTGTATATTGATACTGTGCTTCCAAGGAAAGTGAACGCCACAAGCGGGCTAGTAGCAAAAGAAAAGACGCAGCTATAGAACAGAAGAAAGGAGCAGGCATAAGAAGTACAGCATGTCCAACTAAGCTATACTTGGGAAAAAGAAACAACTCAACAGTGCTGTTGCAACGGACATATAAAAGCCCCACATTTTTGAAAATATAAAGCGGAAAGAAATGAAAACACACTGTTTCATGTTTCATATAGCAGGGATCTCAACGGTTACATTTGAAAATCAATTACAAGCATATTTAGAGTGCATTCATCCACAAATGTGCTTCAGCGCCTTTTCAGCTAAGGAAAACACCCAACTCAAGGAGGGCTGTGTAGCTTTCAAGCATTTGTATGAAACAAGTGATAAGTTTATAGCAAAAATACCCTCTATAATGATTTTACCTCACATATACTCACCTACGAGGCCATAACAGGAGGGCGGAAAGAAAAACTATATTGTTGCAAAAGAGCAAACGACTAGGCGCCTTACGAAATGTCACAGTGCCGTGACACTGGTAATCTTGCACACGCGTTCATGAAAAACCGCACTCGATAACACACACTACGAGGTAGCTCACGCACGCGACACAGGTACAGTTGGGACTTCAATGCAGATTCTAATAACAAAATTGCGGTCCGAATGGCTCACCTGCGTTTGGCCCTGACATCAGCCATGCGCGTACGAAGCTTTGTCATCGTCGACCTTTTGCGCTGAAGGTATCGCCGCCGATTCCCCATTTGACACTTTTACACACAAAAAAAACTGGCAAGATAACGTGATAAAAAACGGCGCTGCACATAAATACAAAAGCACAGTAAAAAAAAACACCAACAAGCAAAACAGCACGATACGCCGATGACAGCCTGCGGAGCAGCCGAAGAAGCGACCGAAAGGCAGGACAGGCTTCAGCGTAGTCAGTCGTCCGTACCGGTACAGAGTACCGCGGCGAGAGTTGCGGGCGTCACACACACAGGGGAGGCGCTGCGCACACGTTTCAGTAAACCCCAATAGTTACTGTCTCGTACGTCTTGCTTCAAAATGTTTGACAGCGCCACTGTCGTTGACCGGCGGAACTCCATTGTTGAGTCAAAACGCCCGCGAGATTCAAATGCAGCAGCCCCGTCGACCAACAAACGGGGCGAGTGCGAGCTAACATGAGTCGTTTATCATACCCAAATTTACATCACTGGTAGTTTAAGACCAGCGACTTCAGTTCCTGTCAAAAAAGCCTGGAATATAACAGTGATCTTTCGCGCTGGATGTATTTTGCGGAGGTTACGGCGCACCAAAAAATAGCGCAATTGAATGGCGCAGTAATACCGTTCTGTTTGTCATAGCGAAATTCGGCCTTGAGCAGATCCTTGAATATTTCCTAAATATTTCGCGTGCAAAATTTGTTCCCTATACGACGTTTACTTGCTTCTAAAACTCAGATCAAAAAAGCGCAGTTTCTAGGTTACGACCAACTTTGAACAATGAAAACTAAAAAATTATGACATGTAGCTCAATGAAATTTTCAAGAATTAACAACATGGGTACTATCTACAATCCTGCTAAATATGTTTGTGATTTATGAACTGGACTAGGAGTTATTAATGCGCCATTCTTTTAAATTTCACACTTTTTTATGGCGCCAGTTCTAAATAACCACCCAATATAACTCAATAAATTGCCTGTAAGGTCCTCGAGTCACACTTAATCTAAAAGCTGCAGAAGCAGTTTTCTTTTCGGAGCAGTAGTTTTCGTCAACAGCAAATCCAACGCAGGCAAGTCGAGCAAAAATATCGTTTTATGCCCCTCGCTCTTTTGCTCACTGCTATCATACTAACGTGAATAGCTTTTAGCGACACATACCATCGCAAAGAAGATACAATTATCTTTACAATGCGCTCAATATCATTTCTCTAGCGCAAACGGATGAGCCACACCGCTCACACAAACATGACGAAAAACGGCTGCTGACCGCCGCTAGCGTGGTACCGCCGCCTTAACGGCCTGTGCATGAGGGGCCGTTGCTATCTACCGCCGCAACTCTCCGGGGGCTGGTTCGGTTACTTTGCACATATTGCTGAACGGCTGCTCCGAGTACTGAAGAAGAACTTGACGACCATATCTTATGCAGCCACTGCTATCGGCACGCAAAGCAGGGAACTAGTAGATGGATCTCAAAACATTAAAGTCGGCATGCAATGATGGCGCATAGTATTAGCGAATAGGGCTGTATCATTTGCGTCTAGCAGGAATAAAAGTGAGGCAAGATATTACAGGGCGAAGCCACGGTTAGGAAAACATTTATTTTCATCTTCAGGGCTGGCACAATCTCTGTTGATACTTGGAAATGTATGAATAAAATACAATAACAGGCGCTGCTTGTAATGACCTATACAACATTGTTGTGCGGCTCGCAGTTCAAGGGATGTCAGTTACAGCCTTAAATGCTTTCGCGTTGGCTTCTGGATGAAACCAGACGGCTTGTCATTTTGGTTTGTCAATTTCTTTGTGTAGTTGACGAGAAGAATTCGGAGAAACTTCTCAGAAATGAGGTGTGTTAAGCATTTGGTGTGGCTTCTGTCAACCCATTCCGGGCAGCATAGGACGGGTGAATCTTCTAGATGTGGTTCAATGATTAGTTACAAAACTTCGAGAATTTCGATCGTGGGAGATACTTGATTGACCGCCTTTTCAAAAAAAAAAACACCGGAATCACTAGAAACCCCGGCTTTGGATAGTGGTTTTCACCATGATTTGTTTTCTCGGCACCTGCTCAGGCCGTAGGAAGAGAGCGAGAAAGCGCGCGCGTCGAGACCGGCCGTGCTGGGAGATTTTTTTTTTCCGGCAGCGGAGACACCCATTAGAAATCAAAGCGAGCCGCTGCCGGCCTCGAAGACAGCGCGCACGTGAACGGGCGAACCAACCGGCCGGAAAGAGCAGCAGCGGGAAAGGGAACTTTTCGTCTGGGCGTCTTTCCTCCTCTAGCATGCGTGTAGTTTGCGTGCTCGACGCTAGGGGTAGCGACGGTCTCTGCCCGACAGAAAACCGGTTCATGTATACGCGGTAGGGTCGGGCTGGTCAGCCCGACATCTGGTGCACCCCGACCCGACCCGCAACGTCGGGCTCCATGTATACGAGGCTATTGTGAGCCCTGAACGCGCAATGGCGTCGCCGAAATCGTAATATATGATATTTTAACCTTCGCCAGAAATGCTTGTTTCGAGCCGATGGTGTCGCAACGCGCGGCAGCGCGGACGGACGTCGCCTTCGGGGGCCGCAGTGACTGCGTTTTTGTGGATGGACTGCAGCCGCGCTTCCCGGTTGACTGTATGTTTGTTCACCTTCTGACTTTTGATCGACTTTATCTAATTGGCCTCTCACTTGTGTTCTGACCTGTTTAGAAATATTCAATGTATAACTTAATTCAGTGTGTTTACTGTTATGTGATTTCCGCAATTGCTTTGTAGAATGTAAATTATGTGTCTGTAAAAGCTGCCGCATTGTTCAATCGAAACTATAAACGTTGTTTTGTTGCTGTTACCTCTTAAACACGCCTCGGTCTCAGTCACTGCGTTTGCTTACCGGCTACGCCGGGCATCAAACGGCCACCCCCTCATTGTCCGGACTCAGTGGTGATGTCGACTAGTCGCCGAACCCGTGACAGAAAGTAACTCCCATGACGTCAAAGGGGTTCAGAGTAGTGGGGCAGGAACATTTTTGTTGAAGGAAAGAACGAGCGGGCTTTGATTTGAATTTTCGCAGCTTTTCGGGGCGCGCATGGCTCGAGTGTTTTGCAGAGGTTATATTCGATGCCTCATCTATTCTGTGGGCTTGTTTTTCAAAATTGTCCGGACCGTGGGCAGGTACCTACCCTTTAAAGCTAAAGCTCTTAGAACGAAAGCTTACATACGAAAACATCGCTTGTCTGTTAAAGTTAGGCTGGGAGAAAAACTATGAACATCTGTGCCCAACAAGGATTTTGGTAGAAAAACTCGTTCAGCTTACCGTGGAGGCTTGGAAGGCAGGACGGAGTTTGACGTCATTTAGGGAGCCTCGTCCGCTGTAGCCGACGTGCTCCACCTCAGTGCGGCACTACCTTAGCGGCACTACGAGAGACTGAGAGCTTCGTAGAAGAGGAAACTTTCTGGCGGCGAGGTAAATGAAGCCACGCGCCGGGCGTCGCCTCATAAGCCGCGTTTACATGAATGCGACAGCAGCGCATCGTATTCATGTAAACGGTGATAATGCGCTAGGAAAGCGCATTGCATCAATGCGCCAGATGGGGGTAGATCTAGAATCGACTTCAGGGGTGAATAGAAACAGGTTTGGAAGTGTCCCTCCTCCTTCTTGTCGTGCCTATACAATGTCCCCCCCCCCCCCCCCCCCCCCGCCGGATAACAAAGCAGACTTGGCTCAAGATGGGGGTCACGCCGGACTCACGGGTTTAGGAAGGGCTATTCTACTGTAACGCAACTAACATCGGTTGTTCATAGTTTCGCATCTGTACTTGATAAAACCGGCCAGGCTGATATTATTTTCATGGATTTTAATAAAGCATTTGACCTCGTCTCCCATTTTAAATTAATTGACAAGCTTAAACAAGTTGGTCTTCCTAACTTTATAGTTAACTGGGTTTCAGCTTACTTATCTAACCGACAGCAGTTTGTTAGTATTGACGACCATTATTCACACAGCCTGCCTGTCTCTTCTGGTGTTCCCCAAGGAAGTGTCCTCGGTCCCCTGTTATTTTTAATATATGTGAATGACATTGTAAAAGTAGTTACTCATCCCGTTCAAATCCGGCTGTTTGCAGATGACTGTGTTTTGTTTAATGTATTTACATGTCGTGAAGACCAACTATTACTCAATTTAAACCTAAACAATATTCTGGATTGGTGCAACCAGTGGGACATGAAACTTAACGCTCAGAAAACCGTATTTATGAGATTAACCAAGAAAAAAAAACAGCCTTTTATACCCTTACGCTCTTCCATCATTTCCACTATCGGAGGTAACTGAATATAAATATCTTGGCGTGACGATAACTAATAATCTAAGCTGGAACAAACACATAAGTAACGTATGCGCGTCAGGGTTTCGTAAACTTTGTGTCCTCAAGCACAAACTGAAGAATGCTCCTGCGGACTTGAAATTTTTAGCCTATTCATCATTAATCAGACCCAAGTTAGAATACGCTTGCATTGTCTGGGACCCATTTACTAAAACTAACATTCAAGCGCTTGAAATGATCCAACGCAAGGCCATTCGATTCATCTTTTCAAAATACCGTTCAACCGACTCACCTACTGCCATAATGCGAGAAAACCGAATTCAAACATTGCAGGTAAGACGTAAAATACTCAGATTAAAATTTATTTTCCTTCTCAAACATAACAAGTTGTCAATGTGCCCGGATCCCTACGTCAAGCCATTTTCCGCTCCACGACCAACAAGACATCGCCACTCTGATTCACTAACTCCATTCACCGCCAGAACTAACCTATTTAAATACTCCTTCTTCCCCCGCACCGTAACTGAATGGAATGCTTTACCTTTAACAGCACTATGTGACATTGACTCAATTGAAGAAATAGAAGATTGACGCCATCTAACTTATTTGCTTTGTGTTTCGAATTTTCTTTCAGTGTTTTATTTTGTATATTCATTTTGCACTGTATTGCCCCTCCTGCTAGGGCTCAGAAGGGCCTGCAGTATTCTGTAAATAAATAAATAAATAAAGAGCGACAATCGTTTTCTTATTGTGGCGTTGTGCCCCAGTGAGTGGTATGTTGCTTTCATGAACTGTGAGAAGTTTGTAAAAAACCTGCTGTGTAGAATTTTATTGCTTCGGTCAGGGGATGTTGAATCGAATCCTGGCCCTGGAACGGAAGAAGTTCTAGCAACTGTCTTGGAAACTGTGCAAAGAATTGAATTAGGCCAGGATGATATCCGCAAAGACCTTCGCGCTTTAAAGAATTGGCAGGCGGCCGTTGATGTCGAACTGAGAAAGCTGTCAGCTCGAATTAGGGTGCTAGAGGTGGACACTGCTGCTCTAAAAAACAGTAGTGCTTCACCAGTTCAGGCACCCGAGGTTGCTCTCGAAATCTCGGACAAGTTAAAGTCTATTGAATCACGCTGCGATGACGCCGAAAACCGTCTACGCCGTTCCAATCTCCTTTTCTTCGGCCTACCTGACAACTCTGACGAAACCTGGTCATCTGCTGAGACAAAAGTAATAAACTTATGCTCGGAAACCCTCGGTGTAACAGTCGAGCGTCTCAAATAGAGCGCGCACATCGCCTCGGGAAGTACTAGGAAGGCAAATGCAGACCGGTCATTGCTAAATTTGCACTTTTCGAACACAAACAGCACGTTCTGGAAAAGGGGCCCAAATTCAAGAATACAAATTATGCTGTACGAGAAGATATTTCGTTAAAAACACGAATATCAAGGAAACACCTACCTGATTTTGCGAGGTCACAAAGCGCCACGTACAAGCTTAGCGTAGACAGACTGCACATCGGTGACGCCACCTTCATATTTGATGCTGCATCTGGGAGTGTCATTCGATCTACAAGAGAGCTCACACGGGAAAAGATAGCTGGTACAATCGATCATTCAAACTCTACATGTCGTAAACACACGCCGTCGCGATTACACTTATCAAAGTTATCATGCACTAATATGCGTAGTTTGCTACCCAAACGTGTTGAACTATGTTCATACCTGGAGAACAGTGAGTTAACTGAAACGTGGCTTAATCCTGATATTTCTGACACTGAGGTACTGCCCGATACCAACGAGTACATAATCTTCCGCAAAGATAGAGAAAACAACAGGGGAGAAGGTGTCCTAATAGCCGTCAGGAAGCGTATAGCATCTCATCTTGTTAATTTACCCAGTCCCCTTGAGATCATATGGATCTGCATTACGTCATCATTCGTTAATTCAATAATAGGTGCATGTTACAGACCACCAGATAGCTCCGCTGCTTTCATATCTCAGTTGCGCGATAACCTCAGTGCCATAAGGACCAAGTTTCCGAAAGCTAATATATTTCTGATGGGGGACTTCAATTTCCCTGACATTGACTGGTCTAACCTCACCTCTGACTCTCGCTGTTCTAAAGACTTCATCGACTTATTTTAGATTTTTCTTTAACTCAGTTAGGAAACCAACCTACACGCGGAACGAATATTCTTGACCTTGTTTCGACTTCATGCCCCGACAATTCAAGCACCGTCTCTACTAGTGAGGGATTCAGTGACCATCTGATTCTTAATTTTGCAGTTAGCGTCCCATCACATACGCGGCATCTCACGTCTAAGCTCATCTTCAACTATATAAAAGCTGATTGCAATGCTCGTAACGTTGGTCTGCGAGAATTTTGCTCCTCGTACCTTTCCACTTTCTATTCCCGAACCGTCAATGAAAACTGGACCTTATTTAAAGAAAAGTTGCTGTCATTAATGGCTGCTCACGTACCACAAATTTCATTTCGGGTCAACATTTCTAAGCCATGGTATTATAGGTCACTTCGCACAATTAAGAATAAAAAGAAGCGCTTATTTAAAGCAATGAAAAAATCTGGATCCCCCTCTCTGAAACTGCAAGAGAAAGACTGCGAAAAACAATACTGCCGTGCCGTTCGTAAAGCGAGACATAAATTTAATCTCATGATCTTCAATCCCTTATGCGCAACAACCCTAAAATATTCTGGCGCACAATATCCTCAGCTAACACTCATGCCCAAATCGCTCTACAGGACAATACCGGAAATTTCATTACTGACGAAGAAAGTGCGACAATCTTTAACAATTAATTTACTTCAGTGTTAACCCATTAAGATCTTTCTAACATTCCTGCCACCGCCGAAGTCGACTACAGATATATGACCCCTATTGAATTAACTGTTGAAGGCATCACGTCCCTAACCAAAAACCTTAAAATGTCCACTAGCTCTGGTGTTGACGGAATCAACGCCAAAATTCTTAAACTCGAGCAGCTTAATCTTGTATCACATTTTTCAGCAGTCATTATCTACAGGTGAACTTCCGTTTGATTGGAAAATAGGCAAAGTCATCCCCGTGTTCAAATCTGGAGACAGAAGTAACATCAGTAACTACCGACCTATATCTTTAACCAGTGCTGCATGTAAGCTTCTAGAACATATCATTGCTTCAAATGTTGCGCAGCACCGTGAGCAAAACCGCTTTTTTTACCCTCATCAGCACGGTTTTAGAAAAGGACTGTCGTCCGATACACAACTCATGGAATTTACGCACGAAGTTCTGACTAACATGAATGATAACCAACAGACTGATTGTATTTTCATCGACTTTTCTAAGGCACTTGATCGGGTAGCACATTGTCGTTTCATTGCCTAATTCTCTGCTTTAAATATCGACTAATTAACGCTATCATGGATTAGAAATTTCCTCTCATTTCGCAAACAATTTGCCAGTATAAATAAGTGCTCATCCTCTCTCTCTGAAGTATCGTCCGGTGTTCCCCAGGGCAGTGTCCTGGGCCCGTTACTATTTTTAATATATCTTAACGATCTGCCAACCGACATTACCTCTAACATCCGTTTGTTTGCTGGCGACTGTATTATTTACCGCAAAATTTCTAATCCAGCCGATCATATCGCTTTACAGAAAGATCTAGACCGTATAACAAACTGGTGTTCCATGTGGCTAATGCCGGTCAACACTGATAAGTGTAAATTAATGACTTTCAGCCGTAAACTTTCAACCTCTTCTTTCACCTACTCGCTCAGCAGTAATCATGTGACAACAGCTTCCTCATATAAATATGTCGGCGTTCACCTAAATCAAAACCTTTCCTGGTCGACACACATTAATAAAATTACAGCTAAGGCTTCACGAACCCTTGGGTACTTAAAGCGTAATCTTCATGGTGCACCATCTGACATTCGAAAACTAGCCTACTAGAAGTTTGTCCGCCCACAACTAGAATTTGCATCACCCATCTGGTCACCTCACCAAGCATATCTAACACGTAATCTCGAATCTATACAGAACCGTGCTGCACGCTTCATCGCTCGCGATTATAACCGGCATTCCAGAGTCACTAAGATCAAGTTATCGCTATCACTTGAGTCTTTAGAATCACGTCGTACAGTAGCACTTCTTTGCTTATTTCATAAAATGGTTTTCAGTCTTCACAGTCACACATTATATTCACGGTCATGTCGCACATCTCATCGCCTCCATAATCATAGCAGCTTTACGCCTTTTTTTTTGTCATACAAAATCAACATGTCTGCTCTCCCACATGCCATAAACTATTGGAACAGCCTTCCTGACGATGCCACTAACACCAGAAATCCTGCTACGTTTCGTGATAAAATAAGCGCAATCCTCGCCTAGTGTCTGAGTTCTCTGTGTTCTTGCGAAAGATCTCTTTTATTGCTGCTTAGTGTGAACTAACTGGTGCACTTTTTAGCCTCATTGTCAAATCGTGTTCCATTTCCATGTTGCCACATTTTGAAACTTATCTAGTTATTGTGTATTGTATTACTTTATTTGTATTCTACTGAGTGCCTCTTGCTAACTATTGTATAACGTTTCTCTTTTGTCGTTGTTTTTTTTTGCGCTGTTCTGTAACCTCTATGTACTGCCCCACTCACACAATGCTCCAATGTAAAGGAGCCTGTGAGTAACTTGAATAAATAAATAAAGTAATAATGATGACTACTGGTAGTGATAACTTCAGCTACCGATGGGGATCAGTGCTAGTGACGATGCTAGCGATAGTGATAGTTGGTGACGGTAATGCTGATGATAGCAATTATTACAATTCGCGATAGTGATAGCTGGTGAGAGCGATGATGACAGTGATACTAATAGTGGGTGTATAGCGATGATGATGACAGTGGTGATGATAGCGATATCGAAAAGGTCTAGAGTTCGAGTCATTGAAGGTCACGGGTTCGAATCCCGCAATGCCGAGGGTTCGAAACCCGTGAAGGTCGGGGGTTCGAGTTCCGCGAAGGTCTTTAGGACGTCACGATATCCATGAACGTCGACATAGTTTGCCCGTCTCGGAAACGGGCGTACAATAGCCGTGGACGTCGACATAGTTAAGCCTAATCCCCATGATAAAATTGAAAAAGGGAGGAATAAAGGGAGGAAAGGGAAAGACTTCGCATTTCCCCTCTTACTCTGTGAATGCGCTGTAGAAAATAAGCAAAAGTTAGGACCAGCTTCATTTTCTGGGAACTCCGCGTGGATTAATTTAGCTTTCTCAGTGTTGTTGGCATTCAAGTAGTGCATCGTTAGAGAGGGCGTCACTCGTCTCTTTTCACTCAAGGGTTAACAGCATGGGAAGGGCTGCAAGCGGTGATCCCCGTAAAAAGAATATATGAAAGCAGCAGCCAGCACTGCCAAAATACTCAAACAGGCATGTTTTGCCGCAAGGCGCACCCACGATTGCTTCAGATCCTTCCTTTGTCGTCCTTCTGGCTTTTAGTGTCCGTTTGTACCAAGCGAACAAGCTTATGCATTTGACGCAATGTCTGAATTATTACGGCTTTCTCTCTTTCGTGTTATCTTTCCAGTTAATCGAAAATTCCCTCTGGCTCTAAGGGTAGGTTCACCCTGGTCCAGAAATGCGGCGAACGAACCGGATCGCTTGCCGGAAAAACTAGAATCGGTTCTGTTACACTCGGTCGAGACGGAACCGCCGCGCAGCTGCTGTTTCTCGCTTTTTGGTTACCACCGGCGGCATGTGGTTGTTTTTTGTTCTTACGATTTGCTAATCAATCATCTTTAAGCGGTAACATAATCAGTAATATTCTCTATTGATCAACACCAGAAAATAAATAAATGTAAAAAAAAACTCCCCTGTGTTCCTTGGTTTCTGTGGCTGTTGGCTTCTCTCATATGAGACACTACTTGGAGAAAAACCAGCAGCAACTAAGCGCAAAGTCACTGATTATTGGTACCAAATATACTCATATGCAGGCGATTTTAGGAAACATTGACTGCCCCAGATGAATCTGAATACCACAAACTTTCCGAAGGGCGCCGCGGTGGCTCAGTGGTTATGGCACTCGCCTGCAGACCCGAAAGACGCGGGTTCGATCCCGGCCGCGGCGGTCAAATTTCGATGGAGGCTTGTAAGCGTGGACGCCGGCCGCCGTCCTAGCATGTTTTGGCCTCCTCTCGTCTTGGCCATAAAAGAGTGAAATTCTTTGCCATTCTGTATTGTGGCTTGCCGATTCCATGCTTGGCAGTACGTTTTTTCTAATGCTGTTTTGTCGTTTCTGTTCCAGCTTCGAGCACACCAAGCCAAGCAGCGCTGAAGCACTACTGCACAGTGGCCAAGTGTGGCACTGGCTGTGGGCGGAGCTCGAGTTGCCGTTGTCAGAAGGGAAGCGGACTTGGCACCCGAAAACGCCTTGTCACAGTCACACGTAACCCATCAGCCCTTCATCATTCCTACAACACCCGCGGCAACCGCCTCCCCCCCCCCCCCCCCCCCGTCCTCTGCCTTGAACCAAGGGGGAACAGGGGAGATTTTTTAGGGATGTTTGCCGCACCGTGTCATCACCCTCTGGACCATGTGTCCAGGCACGGCCGCTTGATGCAAAGCGCAAAGCGCTTTGTATCTAGCGGCCGTGGTCCAGGTTTGCAGTGGACTGGCAGTTCCCAAGTGCCGACCGCCGCGCAAGTTTTCGCTCATGTGACAACCGCCGACAAGCGCCAGCCGGACCTTGCTTCTTCTGCTTTCCTAATAAATTAGCTTTAAGCTACAACATATTCAGTAATATTCTAAATTGATCAACACCACAAAATAAATAAATTAATTAAAAAAAATCCCCTCTGCCCCTTGGTTTCTGTGGCTGTTGGCTTCTGTCATATTTATAACGAGCCCCTCATACCCCTTCCCTTGTTTGCTTAAAGGGGCCCAGCAACGCTTTTTTCACATGCTTTAGATGATTTCTTCATGACACGCAGATAGCGAATCAAAAAGAATTACTGGAATTGGTGCACTAGGACAGAAGTTATTAAGGAATGAATTTTCAAAATACAAGCAAACAAAAAATTGCCCTCGACTCAAATTTTCCCGGTCTTCTCTTTGCCGTTTCACTCACCCAATGACGACACGCGGCGAGACCAATCGAAACAGCGTGCACGAGCACGTCACCACAACGTCCCGGAAGATAGCTTCTCATGGTTTGCTGGTCGCTGTAACACGTTTCCGCTGACGCTGACGGCGTCGTTTCCATGGTTACAAGCACGTGGGCGCTAGACTGAGACGGAGCGAAGGAGCCGAAAGCTCCACTCTAGTACATGCATGCTGTCGTCGCTCGAATCTAGAAAGCATCCTTTCAGGTAGCATGGCTGTTTTTGTATTATCTTGTGCGAACGAGAAGTTAGGCCGCCGCGGTGGCTCAGTGGCTATGGTGCTCGGCTGCTGGCCCGAAAGACGCGGGTTCGATCCCGGTCGCGGCGGCTGAATTTCTTTGGAGGAGAAATTCGAGGCCCGTGTACTGTGCGATGTCAGTGCACGTTAAAGAACCCCAGGTGGTCGAAATTTCCGGAGCCCTCCACTACGGCGTCTCTCATAGCCTTAGTCGCTTTGGGACGTTAAACCCCACAAACCAAACCAAACCGAGAAGTAAGCCGAGCCTGCCGGCCGGCCAGCCTGGACGCCGGCAGACGGGATCCCGTCTGCCGGCGTCATAAAAACGAGCTAAAGAGTGTTCTTGACGTAAGTAATAAAGCCTGGGATAGGAAAATGAGAAATATCATTTTTCTGGGTCACTGGCCAATACCGAGTTGCTGGTAAAAGGGACAACTGTGGCACGAGCGAATTTATTGCGAGAACCGCCTCGCAGCTGCCTCTGACCCGACCGGGTCCGGCTCGACTGGCGCCCGCTAGCTCCGCTGCTGAGGGCATAGCGGAAATTGACCACGCTATTATTTTATTGCGAGATAATGCTGTTGACAGAAAAGTGGTGTGAAGAGTAGGCCTTTTATTATAGCGCAGGCGCCTTCCGAAGCGCCGGCCGCAGCGGCTTCGACGCGAAACGAGCTATAGGCCTAGCGACGACCACGGCAGCCAGGCAGCAGCAGAGCTCGTCGCCCGGAGCGCCCGTGAGCGGTGCCGTTGCCGTAAGCTCGCAACATAAGCAGGCATGCTTTGTCGCTGCTCGAGTATAGCTGGCAGTCTTTCTGATAACAAGGCGATCTTGTCTTTCCTTGCGATATTTGTATACCAAGCCAAGCAGCGCTCAGGCACTGCTGCACGGCGGCTAAGTGCGGTTGTGGGCGGAGCTTGGGCAGAGCGGCGCAGCAGGAGGCCACGAAGTTCTTTGATGCAAAGTAATAGCCAGCGCCTCTGGTGGGGCTTTTTTTTCTAACAAGCTTTGAAATGCTTTTGCGTAAGAAAAGATGCGTTTTTTTTTTCAATTTAATATAAAAGGACACAACAACACAACATATTTTTGCTCACGAACACAAGTAGCTTGTTATTAGTTGTTCATCCAATCATAATCGCACGCCAGCTGAAGTCATATCCGCTGCAAAAATGAAAAAGACCACCGCTGTGTGCCGACGCCGTCAGTGCCATGATTTTGATTCTCGAGCAACTTAAAATATTAAATACAGAAATATGCGTGTTATGACCGGTGGTAATAGCGTCGCCATAACTCAACAATTACAACAAGGAAGCAAAACAATGCACTCAGATTATGGTGCAGGGCCCCTTTAATTGGCAGAGAGAAAGGCATTGTAGGATGCGGGTGGCTTTCTTCCCTCCTTTTCCTTTTTCCTAGAAGCGGGCGAAAGCGGGGGCTCGCTCCCTCGCCGGTCATTCACCCTTGTCAAAAAGCCATGCTGATACAGGGGTGGCTTCGCACGTGGGGCTTCCTTCTCTCCACCGAGAACATTCCCAACTCCTTCCCCTTAGTGTTGGTCTTCCGTCGTCTCTCTCTCTCCGCACCGCATCTACTTCTTGTCAGAAGTTCTGCGCTGACTGTCGTCCGGTGGTCAGTGCCGCCCGTCGTGATTAGAACGCGGCGTGGCATCGATGCATCGCTAACGCGTCTACTCTGGAAGACGATGCGCCGTACTTCTACCCATTTGCCACACCAGCACGCGAAAACAACTTCCTATCAAAGTCTTTTTTTCTTGTGCAGAGTGGTTAAGAGGTTTTCTTTTATGACTAAGAATGCTTGTATGCTAAACAAACAGATAACATTCCTGTTTGGACACGGTTTTCGCCATTTTGTTGTCCACAGCCGCCGTGGTTACGGCTCTATGCTGCTGACCCGAAATACGCGGGTTCTGTCCCGGCCACGGGGGACGCATTTCTATGGAGGCGAAATCTTAGAGGCCCCTGTACTGTGCGACGTCAGTGCGCGTTAAAGAACCCCATGTGGTTGAAATTATCACAAGCCGTCCACTACGACGTCCCCCATAGCTTGAGTCGCTTTGGGACATTAAACCCGATAAACCAAGCAAAAATCAAATTTTGTTGTCCAGCGCGTAGTATGATCGATCACTGCATGCCGGAGCAGGAGACGGAGAATCTGTTTACTGCGCCGTTTCGCTTCTTTCTGCGTCGCCTTCTGCAGGAGTGTGCACTAGAGATATCGCCATGTAATAGTGTAGCAGTAAATTATACGTTGTAGCTCGTATGTACTTTTTTTTTCAGTTCATTCTTATTTGTGTGTGTGTCTATAAGAGAAGACTGCGGTCACCATAACCCTCGCCGATAAGCAATTGCTTAGTAGGGGCGAATACTGTCCTGGGGTCAACAATCAGGGCTGTTAGTGAGTAAGCACTAATCTGATCGGTAGCAACAAGTCGAGCAAAATAGTCCGTTGTCTGTTCCCTTCCCTGTTCGCATCAGGCCTAGCGCGGGTTCTCCGTCTCGCGGCACAGTCCGCTCTTCGTCGTCTTCTACTTAGCACAAATCATTGCTTTCGCACTGATTCCAAGGTGCTGAGCACTCACGAGGGTGTTGTTGCTGGCTAGTTGGTTTAACATTCCTTAAAAAGGAACAGCGTAAACACAGGACAAAGAGAGGAACGTACAACACAGGCGCTGACTTACAACTGTAGGTCAGCGGCTGTGGTGTACGTTCCTCTCTTTGTCCTGCGTTTGCACTGGTTCCTTTTAAAACAGTACTAAACACTCTATGTAGATTATAGTCCAAGAGTATGGTGACGAACCTAACACTTTTATAGAAAATATGCTGCTGCTTTTGCGCGCTCAGTGAGAGAGCAACCCCGCGAGCCGCCCCTATCAATTGCAAAATTAGACAGAGGAGAAATCAACGTCGGAAGCTTCATTTTCCGGAGACGGCGGAAACAATCCTTGTTTACTGACCGAACTGATTGGCGCAGTGACAGGGCAAGGGGACAAAGATCTCTCTCCTTCGCTTCTTTTCCCCGTCAAAGGACGCCTTCCAGCCAATGGCGTCGGTAGATTCTTGGGACCCTGATAGTGTTACAAAGCAGGGAGTGTTTGATAAAAGGGGCTAATCCCTTCCCTCTGTGGTCGGGGATGGTGGTGGTTTATTTAAAAAAATAAAAAAAGTGAAGCAAAACAGTGTTGCCGGCCGCGGCAATTGCTATCTAATATCTTAAGCACCCGAGCAGCAGCCGGCGGAAACGAAAGGGAAAGGGAGAGGATAGTGAGGAGAAGTATAGAGGGGAGCGACAGCAAGAAAGGACAGGGGAGAGCTTTGTACACTATTTACAAAGTACAAAAGTAATCAAGTTCGCGCCGCTCGCGCGCTAATGTCCAAGCATTGTCCGAAAATAAGTGCGCGCGAGCGGCCACTGCGCACAATCACTTACACAAGAAGTAAACTGTATGTACATAGCCGCGCGCACGTAGCGTCCTGTCTCGGACTAATCGCGCGCGCGGCACACTGCACTAGCGGCCGGGGTGGGGCGCCCGGCCGCGTATACCGTCCCAGGTAGCACCCACGGAGCGTTCGTGTCACGCGTGCACTACCTGGCGTAGAGCACGCGGGGAGTCAAGACCGCCTGCTCGATGAACGCACAGAGGCTCACCATTGTTCTGTCACGGGTGCGCGCACTGCCGCGCGGCCACAGGAGCGCCTCGAGAGTGTCCGGGATGATTCCCAGCGCCCTGTAGGCCGCGAGCATCTCGCGACACGGCACAGCGAAGGATCATGTGCTCCAATGTCTCCACTGCGCCGCAGTCAGCGCACGCGTCGTCGGGGATGACCCGTCTCTCCATTGTGGCACCGCTTACTTCACTAGTCATGAGAATCGGCCGACGCCGTTGGATAGACGGGGGTCCTTTGACGGGGAAGAGCCGTCGCGTTCTTGAGCTGTGTCCGACTGTAGCTTTGGCTGCAGTGCCACAGGAAATGACCCCGACCCGGTGCGACTGATCTGCGTGATGATTCGCGTAAAATCGATAGCAACCGTCGGGTTAATAATAAGAGCATGCTATTCCGAGTGTTAAGCAACAACAAGCGTCGCAAGGCCCGCGTGTCTTAACTGGGATGTTTTCATTTTTGAGTCCCCATTTCGTTGGCTATTCTGACAACTTGTAAACTCCTTCCGATGCCCGCACTTGATTAGCTTCCGGAGATTGCACATGCACAGCTTGTTCTGGTGTGATAAGATATTGAGTATCGACTGGATAGAGGAGCATTGGCTTTGGAGAGGCAACAACTAGCCCTCCTGCACCAGCCTGCCTCCCGACAACAAGCAGCGTATTGCTCCTGCGTTTTATTTTTTTTATTATTACAGGGGGAGGGATGAGAAGGTTCCTGCTTCCTCCAGGTTCCGGGGATTCGGGGTCGTCGCCACACAAAAGTCGGGTTAAGTAGGCTGTCGGGCCAAGAACCGGTAGTCGGGCTCGTTTTCGGCGCGAGGAGGAAAATAGCCTCGAACCGGCGCGCGCGCGCCGCCGCTTCTCCTCTCTCTCTCCTCCTGGTATGCGCGGGCGGCGAGGTACGCGTTGAGTGACGTTCGTGTCCTGCTGTCTTTTGCACAAGAAAACAGCTTTTACGTGTTCTGACGCTGACTGTGAACATGAATCGTGGGCCGAAGTCATCAGGATACCACTGCGCTGTTGTTGGCTGCACCAACAACTATCGCAAGCGGAAAAGAGTAGCCGCAGAGCCATGTGCACAGCATCAACCGCCGTGGCATCAGTGCATCTGCGACCTGTTCCATCTGCATCGCTTTCCGTCAGATGAAGACGAGCGATGTATTCAGCTGGCTAGCGTTAACAGAGAGGATTTTGTGCCTCCTTGAGGTCACACGCTTTCTTCTCCATTAAATAAAATCTGATGTGTGGCATCCGGACGTGTGCATCCGGACGTGTGGCCACTTCAGTCAGTGACAACACTTTAATGCCTGTACAGCTTGTGACCTGCAGACAAGTATGAAGGTCACCTAATCAGAGCAATGGAAGTAGATAGCTCAGATGAGCAGAAAAAAGACCTCTCCATAGTTTTTGTTGCATGATAAATGTGACAGCAAATGATATGCGATATTACAGCACTGCCGAGTAAGCAATGTTGTTGCAGCAGTGTTGTTACCGCGAACAACCGGGCCTTTGCAGAAGCAAAAGAGCATGCTCACTGCACCAGTCGTCATGATACCAAAGTGTGCAAAACTTGAGTGAAGACGCGTAGCGTGCTTACCGACGACCGCAAACGCCCTTGCTCACTAAAACACAATCGAGCTCTGGGTGGCGTGGCGAATTTCTACTGCCGCGTGGCAAATACTCATGCAACGTCTCATCTAACTTTCTCTGTTTAGTGGGACAGAAGCCAACAGCCACAGAAACCAAGGGGCAAAGGTGATTTTTTTTTAATTTATGTACTTAATTTGTGGTGTTGATCAATTTAGAATATTACTGAATATGTTATCGCTTAATGCTAATTGATTAGAAAAGCAGAAGAAAAAATAACCACATGCCGCCGGTGGGATCCGAACCCACGACCTCCGAATTACGCGTCCGGTGCTCTACCTCTGAGCTACGGCGACGGCTGTCAAATCTTCTGCTTTCGGGGGTATTTATGTTTACAAGTAACCTAACCTTGAGAGTGTTCATCAGCGCCACCCACGGGACATTTATTTAGGGCCGCAACACTTTTCTTTCGACGAGTGAAGAAGGCACACGCACGCGAAAAAAAGTGGCGAGGCAGCGAGAACGACCATTGCTCGCGCTCGCTCGGTGGCCAAGCCTCCAAGCGAGCAATGGTGATATGCGCGATGGCAACTAACGTAGACAGTGCTTTCGTTCGGTGCCTGCACGCTCTGGCTTAGTAAACATTCTCGCACCTACCACCTATACCTCTTCGTAGGCGAGCATTTATCTCGAAGTGATAACTAGCTGAAACGCAGAGAGGACACCAGGCATGAAACGTCTGAATCTGGGACGACCCGTATCTCGCTGAGAAGTGCACTGTAGTAGCTGCCTGAAATTGTGAAGTGTATACGGGTTAGCTTTCACGAAAGAAATTCATCACCGTGAGCGGTCCAACAATACAGTTCGCGTCTGCGCACCACGCTCACTTAAAAGCAAAGTGAAGTGCGGCTAACGAAAACATTCATGAAGTGACTTTGTTATGCTGGCTGGTAATCGTAGTCTATCGAACTCAATCAGATAGCATAAAAGAAGGTTGGCGGCTGCCTGTGTCGCTTCTTCGACCGCCGTCGTAGATAGCGGTGCGACCGTTGCGGTGCACTAGAGCAAACAAAAAACTCGTAAACAAATTTCGTTTACCTAGGTCATAGTCCTTTAATCCCTAGGTCAACCATCGGAACGACGGTTGAAGTGCCTCCTGCCCGATAATCCGATAAAGTTCCGGCCATCACTCAACCAAACGGCGGCAGCCTTGCTCGAAAAGCATTTCCCGTCACCCAGGTGCTTTTCTAGCATACACACGCACACACAAAAAAAATCACAAGCTCCGAAACGCCAATTCGCGACGCCGCCGTAATGCACCGTGGGCGCAGCCCAAATGCGCGCGCGCATACCAGCATGGCGCTAGGGACAAGAACAGGACGTAGACGGCGCCACCTCCCCAAGATGGCGGCGCCCTAGATGAAATGGTCTATACGCTATTCGAGCTAAGGGACCGGCGAGTAGAGCTCAGCCAGCCCGACTGCAGGGGGTGGGTTGACTCTGCCGCTTAGCCCCTCCTCTCTTTCTTTTTCTTTTGCCTCCTCTCCGGTCTGGAGATATTTTTTTCCAGCAGCGGAGACCCCCATTGGAAATCAAAGCGAGCCGCTGCCGGCCTCGAAGACAGCGCGCACGTGGACGGGCGAACAACCGACCGGAAAGAGCAGTAGTCGGGAAAAGGGCTGCGTTGACGGGAGACGGTGCGTTCAACACAGGGCACAACACGTGACCAACCAACTCATCTGTACACAATTTCAGCAGACTGGGCTTTTGATTTGTTCAGGCAAAACTGGTTTGGTTTGGTTTTGTGGGGTTTAACGTCCCAAAGCGACTAAGGCTATGAGAGACGCCGTAGTGAAGGGCTCCGGAAATTTCGACCACCTGGGGTTCTTTAACGTGCACTGACATCGCACAGTACACGGGCCTCCAGAATTTCTCCTCCAAAGAAATTCTAGCCGCCGCGGCCGGGATCGAACCCGCGTCTTTCGGGTCAGCAGCCGAGCACCATAGCCACTGAGCCACCGCGGCGGCTCAGGCAAAACTGTTTGAATTGAAAGCACACGTTATACACCGTGTTTTACCGAAGATTTCAAACAGTTTTTACAAATAAGCTTTTTGAGTTGCAAGAGTGCTTTTTGGCAGCATAATATTGTCAGCTGTGTAGTATACCAGTATGCAGCTAAGACGTGATAACTAGCAGGCAGGTTAACTAATGTTGAGCAGTAAACTTTTGAACTATTACTGTAAGCCTCCTAACTATTGAACGACGTGTAGCCCACCCTAAGTTTTTTATCATTTCGAAAATGCAATCACCCTCGGCGCTATGGCCCAAGAAATTTTGCCTATTTCGACGAGTTACGTGCATTGGAGAGGCTGCTTTGCCGGCAGGCTGCTCGAAATTTAAGCGCGTTTACTTTGGCGCGATGTAGAAAAAAACTTGTTGGGCCACAGCGCCGAGGGTATCCACGTTATCGTAATCTCAAAAACTCTGATGGATATTACATTGAGCTGCACGCCTCTCATCAATTAATGAGCCTAACTGTAATAGTTAAAAAGTTCGATATTCGAAATTAGTTAACCAGTCTGCTAGATAGCACGTCTTAGGTGTATTCTGATGTACCACACCGCTGACAATGCTATTCTGAAAAAAAGCACTCTTCTAACTGAAAAGCCTGTTTCTAAAAGATGTGTAAATTATTAGTGAAACACCCTGTATATATTTCACAAATAAGGCCACAGCTTTGTGTTGTCACCGCACTTGTTCACGAACATTAGAGGCGTGTAGGCATCGCCACCTGAGAGAGAAAAAAAAGGCACGTAGTTACTAATTTGAAAATGATAGCTTTTACACAGCAACGCATAAATGTAATGTAAGCGGCGGCGCGAACTTTTTAACCAACCGCAAGGCGCGGAAAAATATTGCGACAACAATGAAAGAAGAAAGAACGGACTGTTTTGCAAGGGACGATAATCTCCGTCACGCACTGCATAAATTTTTCGGCAGAAACCACATCGAATGCATCGTAAATCTATAGGTCCGCTCAGGCGGTGCATAACCGTGCCAGAAATGCAACAAATGTGACGACTTCAGCAGCGCGTCTCACCAGCTGGGGTTGGAACTGTCAAAACCGGGGCGGCAGTTCCGTGTTCCCGTATAGACACCTAACCTTGGTGGCATGTTTTATTCTCTAAATGATGCAAAAGACACTACTATAGATGAATCACCATGTGGTAATGGCCTAGGAACTCTAAATAATTTATAATGGAATTTTTCTTTCATACTAGCTGTTTCGGCTTCAACAGGCGACCGATGGCTGTGACGTCAAAGAGTGGTTATACGTCGCATGAGGCATGGATAAACATCGATATAATAGCTGCTTCATCATTTTAATTCGCTACATTGCGGAAACCAGTCTTCCGCAAGAGCCGGAATGACAGTTACTGTACAAGCAGCGATTATATGGCAGTTTTTCGTCCCTTTCATGACCTCTAGCCGCACTGATTTCATAGTCATCGGTCGGCTGTTGAAACCAAAACAGCAGGAAAAAGAAATTCGATTATGAATTATTTAGCTTTCGTAGGAGAATACCACGTAGTGATTCACGTATAATAACGCCTTAAAGGGACTATGCAGCGAATTAAAAGTCGCTTGTAAATGTTTTCAATGCTTAGAAATGATGCTGAGAAGCATTCACACCAAGTATGAGTCTTCGGAACTGAGCCGGTAATTCGCTATGAATTTTTAAAGGCCGTGGTTCTTGAAATTCGCGGGCCGATTGGTGTCCTCGTAGTGACCGATTTTGAAACTAAAATCGGGAAGATAGACGTCACTAGTCCCGTGACGTCGGCAGGCCACCCCACGCTGTCATTCGCTGGAGCCACGACGTCACGGACACACTTCCAGTAGCCGTGAAAATCGTTTGCTCATGGGCGGGGCCCGTTCCCAGAGCTGTTTTCTTTATTTTTTTTTTCTGGTGACCCGCGTGTACGAGTTGAGGGGGGCGAGGAGGAGCGTAATTTTTATTCATCTATAACTTCGTTGTTATTGATGCTAGCTCTAAAATTCTTGCACTGGGTTGACGAGTGTTGGAATGCCAATCTCTCGTCTGCTTTACGTAATCTCAATTAATTTATTGCATAGTCCCTTTAAGGGTGGCCCACATGCAAGCGACTGAGCGATCGAGCGGCACGTCGCAGCGAAAATTTCCAACTTGTTGGAACCTCGCCGCTTATCGCAGCGACGACTCAAAACAGGTTTTTCCGACGCGACGGCAGGATTCGCTAGCATTTTTGCTTGCATGGGAAACAGGCTTTACGCATAAATACAAACAAGAAGACGTGTGTTGAAGAAAAGTTAGGTGTGTATACTCCTTTAAGCGTTACGTGGGCCTGTCAGTCTGTGCAACTAGACAACCACTGGTATTTTTGATTCGGTGAATGCTGAAAGGAGCAGAGAAGACGAGAATGCGCATTGCTTTGAGCTAATTGGCTTGTTAGCGCTCCGTAGTACGAACCTCCCAAAACCAGCGGCAAGAGGGGAATGTAGAAATGTTTCTATTTTTAATTTTCTCTGTGAAATAACTGTTTTTAATGTCAATATTTATTAACACTGCTTCTGTAGAAAAAGGGAAACATTACGGTACAAGAAATGTGATTGTGTAGATGAAGATGATTTCATATTTTTGTATAATCAAAAGGAACCATGTTAGTCCTCAAGTGTCAGCCCCACCACTGTAACGGCCCCACGGCCAACAGCATTTGCAAATAAATAATAATAAATAAATTCCAGCTTCATCGGGCGTACCGCTGCGAGCAACCATGCGCTGCAACATCTAGGGGTGCGCGAATATTCGACATCTTCGAGTATCGAATCGAATATCCTCCTATTCGATACGCTTAACAAATCAAATAATGTGTGTTCAGAATTACTCGAAACGAATCGAATGCGTTCTCAAGTGTTTGAATAGTTTTCAAATAACAGACGCGCAGTTCAAATGGGGCGCTCAGTATTATTCTTCGACGGCGGTTTCGAAAGCAGGGCCCACTCTGACGTCACGCAGTATGCTACCACGATTGGTGTACGCGTGCCGCACCGCGAAGCAGTCCACTGTTGTTGACGCATCCTTTGCGATGTTCAGACGTACAGCCTTCATCCAGGACAGAGCTACGTGGCAGCTCAGGTGGACCGCGTTCAATTTCTCCTCTTACCCCGCAAAATCCGAAGGTGGTCGTGAAGCTCCTGAGACAGTCAGGAAAGGAAAGGAAGCGCGCATAACTGGCTCCCTGGGTCAGCGGACACCTCAATCATGCTTTCAGCTACGAGGAGATAGTGACAGAGAGATGTGCACTCCGTACGTTGGCGTTGACAACGTAGTGGGGTAAACGCGGAGTTGGGGCAGTTGGAGGCCGGCTCCCATTGGGTAAATTGGCGTTGGCGTTGACAACAATGTAGACTCCGTTGATTTTGAAGAAACGAAATGCGCATAGCTGGCTCCCTGGGTCAGTGGACACCTCAATCGTGCATTCAGGTATGTGGCGGTGGTGTCCAACTGCAAAAAAATGTGCTTTCGTGCACTATTTCGTGCTTAGCATTGCTAAACCGCCAGCAATTTTTTTGGTTAGTAGTTAGTACTGGTCAGTAACTAGTACTGATGTCCCAAAGACATTTAGCTTGAAGTCTACTAGTCGTAAACTCTGCAAAGAGAACTAGCAGTATTAGTGACGGAAGGCGTATACCTCTGAGGCTAACAACAATTCTTGCATTTCCCACGACGCACTCGCTCGGTGGAGGCACGGATGAGCTCCAATGTCTTTTCTTTTGGTTTATGGGGGTTTAACGTCCCAAAGCAATGAGGGACGCCGTAGTGAAGGGCTCCGGAAATTTCAACCACATTGGGTTCTTTCAGGCGCGCGAAGGCAATCGCGTAATTAAGTAGATAGGTGAAATGAATACGACAGAATAGCAGATATCAACAAAAAATTCGCTGGAGGCACTTAGATATCTCTTAATTAAGCGCGGGAAGGCATAAACCGTTTCCGATTGACTGCACTGATTTGAATTTGCCGGGCTTGAATTCATTTCATGACAGAGAAGAGCGTGGCGAGAGGAAGCGGTGACGTCACGTTGCGCATGCGCAGTGCGTCGGCAGTTGTTGCTTGGCGGCGGATCACGCTGCTTCGACGTCCTTTCGTCTGATGTGACGTCATCATCCACTTTCCCCCGTTTTTGAGCAATTTTTACCAAAATATGTAGATCTTCCGGTGGTCTCAAGTACTAATTATGCTTAATTACACATTTTTCAATCCAATTTGACACAAATCCGGCGTTTTTCCGCCCATTCCGTGATAATCTTCACTATGCTGTGACGACTTTCGGTGGATGTGACGTCACATCGTTCGCGTCGCTATATCGGCGTCCGCGTTATATCGACGCATTTAGTTGTTTTCTTTTTTTTCGCTGTAATTTTCTGCAACTAATTAACTAATCATTCAGCAGTCATCAAACTTGGCGTCGGAGTTACACTTTTTCCACTCTGTCTGATGCTGCCATTCGCTTCCTCATATCCTGGTTAGTTGCCGCGTTATTCGTAGAAGACAGCGTTACACCGGACGTGAGTTTGGCCGCGAGTGTGAGCCATAAAAGGCTTTCGCCTGAATATACAGAGTGGGCCTTTATGGATCCATTTCAGATTAGCAGCGCAAATGCTCGAAACACTGGAAGAAGCGACATGCCTTCAGCGTTGTGTAAATGTTGCTTCTCCATGTTTTTGTGCTTGGTGTTTTTCACGATGCCTTCTTATTAGAAATGACAAAGGCAGTGTTTGCTTTGGTGGTTGCAGTTAGTGCGCTATTCTAATAGCGCCACTAGCTTTACCTGGCGCTTTTTTTTTCTAAGTATTCCCGTAGCATGCCCGTTTCAAGCTTCATTACGTTCCAGGGTTCTTGGAATTTCGACCACCTGGGGTTCTTTAATGTGCACTGGCATTGCACAGTACACGGGCCTCTAGAATTTCGCCTTCATCGAAATTCGATCGCCGTGGCCGGGATCGAACCCACATCTTTCGGGTCAGCAGCCGAGCACCATAACCACTGATCCACCGCGGAAGCAAAAAAAAAAGAAATAAAGCGGTGCCGTTGTGGAGCGCTCAGGGATAATTTCGACCACCTGGGGATCTTTAACGTGCTCTGAAATCGCACAGCACACGGGAACCTCTTTGGATTTCGCCTCCATGAAAACGCGGCCGCTGTGTGGCTGGGTTTGAACCCGGGTGCTCGGCTCAGCAACCGAGCAAGCTCACCACTGATCCAGGTCTTCATCTCTGTCCATGCCCAAATGCGCCCCATGAGGGCAGTAGTGAACGGTTATCGTATAATCACGCTAATTTAGTAACTTGTAATAATACCCTCTCGGGGCACTAATTAACGGGATTCTATTTCCTAGTCGCTGCCGGAGCACCCAGCTCAACTGTAGGAAGCTAGCTCAGCCTGATTTTCTTTAATGCGTTAGCATTAAAACAGTGCTGCGAACAAAAACCTGTCTGTCTGCTTGTGTACGGCGTCATTGAAAGCAGCGCGCTGCAATGCAGCCCCGCAAGTTGTCGGTCGGCTCCCGTGGCTCTTCTGTGACGTTCGGCGTTCGGCCACAGACGGACACGTGTCGCGCGTTCCAAGAGTCGCGTTGTGTTTTGTGCGCTGTAAAACTAATGCTACTGCCTCACTGTTGCATGAATACCATTGATCGCACTTCGTTCTTTTTAATTAGGTGGAATTACAATGAAACATGGGCATATTCCAGTAGTGTAGCAGGGGCAGGGGGGGGGGCAGTGGAGGGAAAGGGAGACGGGGCATACATGCGCATTAGCCCAGGGCCCCCGTTTTCCTCTATCCGGCCCTGATCCGTACTGTAGAAAGGAGGGGCAGGACGCCCTACACTCTTAGAAAAAAAGTAGTAGTACTTACTAACTTTGGGGTAGCAACTGGTTGTTACATATGTTACTACCCTGTTAGTAACTGCAGTTAGTGACGGGAAGGTTAGTGACAGTTACTAACCCATTGAGTTAGTAACGGCTGCTACTCGCAGTTAGCAACGGAAGCTAGTAGTATTTATTACTAAGAAAATGAATAGAAACTCGCATATGTTGCTAGATTAATCTTACGGTGTGCTGACGTGACTTCTCAAATTGATGCCTACTCGAAAAATAAAGAAAGCTTTATAATCAATTTGACCAATTCTCGAGTCCAGACAGAGCTGTCGGAGCCTGCTGGCCGAAAATCACACACTTGGGTTTAAGCTTATCGCGCATTAAATGTACAAATTATGAGAGGTGATGGCATGGACAATCTTACCGTGCGCACACAAAGGTTCAGAATGCAGGAAAAGCCCAAATCAGGAAGAGTCACACTCGCGCACTGCGCGTGCACAGGTAAATCTTTCTCAGTCTTATATACTCCGTAAATCAGACTCTCATTTACGGGCTAGTTGTTCTTACCGGTTGCGCTAAGATACCAGCGATAATTATCAAGTTGAGATTGTAGAAACTGTCTTGTCTGCCTAACTATATGCCCATGCAGAAGTGTTTAATTACAACACCAATTTACTGGCACGACAGTCTGTGTCAGTTAACATATATTATTTGACTTAATTTTAAAGTTAAGGGAACGTTACTAACTCGGTAGTAACTAGCCACCATAATTATTAATTATAAGTGTCTACGAGTGATACGCAAAGGGGACCTCATGCCGCTGAAGGGACCTAACCCTTAAGGTGGGACAAGTGTCCGGAAGTTTTCTTTTTTCGTTCCTTCTGTGGATAGATAAATGGTTTGCACGTGACGTCATCAATTTCATCCTTTTACTGCATGTATAGCTTCTAGCCTACAGGGTAGAGTCAGGAGGCGTTAAGTGGGCAAATAAAACTCATGTCACATGTTTAGGATTGTCATGCATGCATGTTTCCAGGCAACACTACACAACTATAAGGACATTGTGGGTCACGCCCATTCAAATCACGTGAATGCAGGAGTTAACTTGCGATGCGCTACTACGGTGATGCAGCCGCGTTGCTGGAAAGGATGCGTGATGCATGCTTTACATTCATGATGCTATGCACTCCTCATGCCGCCAGCCTTTGCGAGATCAGTAGGTCATGGTAGAAACAGCGCTGACACAACTCTCAACCCTTCTCAGATCAGCAGCACACGTGTCGCGTCATTTGCGTTACGCCAATCACCTTACAGCCAATCACCTTACATGCTTTCCTTGCAGGCCAGTTCCCGCCGTGCTGGCGCTACCGCGATGCCCAAGCGGAAGCGCTCAGATGAAAGCGCTCCCGTCCAAAGTGGCCAAGAGGAGGTAGCGGGGCCTAAAAAGGGGCCGGTGTCCGAAGAGGTTTACGTTCCTGTAGCGGTGCAAGTTCCCGAGGATGCTCAGGTTCCCGAAGACAGAGAAGTGCCCGCCGACGTCGAGGTGCCCGCCGACGTCGAGGTGCCCGCCAACGTCGAGGTGCCCGCCAACGTCGAGGTGCCCGCCAACGTCGAGGTGCCCGCCAACGTCGAGGTGCCCGCCAACGTCGAGGTGCCCGCCAACGTCGAGGTGCCCGCCGACGTCGAGGTGTCCGCCGACGTCGAGGTGTCCGCCGACGTCGAGGTGCTCGCTGATGTCGCGGGGCCCGGAGCCGTCGAGATGCCAGCAGGCGTCGAGGTGTGCGAAAACGTGGAGGAGCCCGAAGGCTTTGAGGCGCCCGTGGCATGGTCGCTGCCATTCGATAAGACGGGCGGTGTCTGGAGCCCGTATGGTTTAAGAGTCGACTGGCGTCGACCTTGCACGAGCCGGCAAGGCCATCTGTGCCAAGTCATAAGCAACTTGCCTGGAACAGTTTCTTCTGGCTCTTCAATCTGGAGCTACAAGAGGACGCTGCCTCACAACTCAGCCTTGTTCCGTCGAGTGACGGCACGAGTGTGGAGCACTTGAACATGGTGGAGAAGAGGCACCAGGCCGCGACACTCTTGTGCCATCTGCTCACTGAACACCGCTGCGTTGCACAGGTCACCATCAACGACGAAATCTTCGATGACCATGAAAACATGCTGTGCGGCGCAATTTGGGATAACCTGACGTTGAGGCGGGTGTCCTTGGAGTTGACGTCACCGAGGTCTGCTCTCTCTGGCATTCTTGCAGCAGCTGTACGGTCCTTGACACAGCTGGAGTTGCTCGAGCTGTGCGTGGACAAGCATGGGAACTTGCTTCGCGACCTTGCGCCTCTGCTCGAGGAAACTATTTCCTTAAAGACCCTCGTAGCTGTGGATGTCGTTAAGGCCCATGTGACCGCGAGCACCTTCTTATCAGGGCTGTTCCGAAACAAAAGCATCAGTGACCTGTCAATCTCGTCATGGATTCTGTGGGATATACAAATATCCCTCGCCGCCCCGCGCTGAGTCACGCGACGAAGCGCCGCCGCCGGGCGTGGGGAGAGGGGGGCCACGCGGCCACTCTCCTCACCCCCCAGCTTGGACGTGACGTCACGCCTACGCTCTGGCGTCTTAGGAACGGGGTGAACGACCCCTCTTGGTTGCAACCGGTTGCTCAAGGGGGGTGCAATGTCATAGGGGTTTAAAGGGGTGGAGACACCAAATTTTGAAGCTATAAAAAGCCTGCTATGGGATTCCTATGTATGCAAGGGCAGTCACTGCCAGTTGTTGGACGCAACAAACGTTTAAAAAATATTTTAATTCGGTTCCAAAGATTACCTAAATGCTCACTCTCACGACCTAGACCCATTCGCTAGCGCCATCAACCATGACATCACAAGGGGTGTAGAAAAATAAAGTTTTAGTGACGTCATACCAAAATACAGTGACGTACGATGAGCGGGGCACAGCCGCGTGAGCGCAGTCGATGCACCAGCGAGCCGCGTTTGCTGGGTAGCGAAAGGCCCTACCCAAGTTTTGTTAACCGCCACTCGCTCGGTTTGAGGCGCGCCGTTGCCAACAGCGTCGCAACGTCCGATTGCAGCTCGTTGCCTGCGTCCGGCCTGCTAGATGTCAACGGCGGGCCGCTCGCGGCAACAACGACGGGAAGCGGCAGCCAATGCGAGCGCGGAGAGCGGCAGCGTCATGATGACATAGGGCGCACTCCTTGGAGCCGGGCGGCCTGCGCCAGTCTTCGTGCCGAACGCCGGCATCTGAAGAACGCGATAGTATTGTTTGTTCACGTTCATAGCAAACCCTGGGATATATGAATATCAAAAATGCATCGTTTGTGACGATCGTTGGCAAATACCGAGTTCCTGGTAGAAGTGATGACTGCGATGCAAGCAAATTTCATCCCATAGCCGGTTTTGTGCTGCTGCTACCTGGTGCGGTTCGCCTGCCGTCTGCTAGCTCTGTTGCTGAAGACGTCGTGGAAATCGAGCATATCTTTTATTATGGGACGAGTTCACAGTAAAGGGGTGCCGAGCGGAGCACGTTTCTGAGCGCTGGCCAGTCCCGAAGCTCCCTCAGCTGCGGAGTCGATATCGAAAGCAGCTAGGCCTAGCGACGACTAGGGCAGTCTGGGACCAGCGCGCAGGTCGTCGGTCGGCGTTGCCGCAGGCAGTGTCGCTGCCGAAAGATCCACTTTTAGCACAGATGCATGCTGTCGTATCTCGAATCTAGAAAGCATCCTTTCTGGTGGCATGACTGTTTTTTATTATCTTGTGCGGACGTGAAGTACGCCGAGTCTGCCGGCCGGTAGGTCAGCCTGGATACCGTCTGCCGACGTCATAAAAGCGAGCTAAAGAGTGTTCTTGACGTAAATAATAAACCATGGGACAAGAAATGTGAAAAAAGTGTCATTTTTGAGGATCGCTGACCAATACTGAGCTGCTAGTAGAGGTAACAACTGTGATATGAGCAAATTTCTCACAACCGCGCCTAGCAGCTGCCGCTGGCGCGACGTCGGGGTCCGGCTCGCCTGGCGCCCGCTAGCTCCGCTGCCGAAGGCGTCGAGGAGATTGACCATACTATTATTTTATTGTGAGCTGATTCTGTTAACACTACAGCTATTTGTGAAAAGTAGGCCTTTTATTATAGCGCAGGCGACTTCCGAAGCGCCGGCCGCTTGCTAAACAGGCTATAGGCCTAGCGACGACCACGGCAGCCAGGCAGCAGCAGAGCTCGTCGCCCGGAGCGCCCGCGAGCGGTGCCGTTGCCGAAAGCTCCCAACATAAGCAGACATGCTTTGTCGCTGCTCGAGTATAGCTGGCAGTTCTGATAACAAGGCGATCTTGTCTTTTCTTGTGATATTTGTACACCATCCCAAGCAGCGCTCAGGTACTGCTGCACGGCAGCGAAGTGTGACACCGGTTGTGGGCGCAGCTTGGGTAGAGCGGCGCAGCGATGCTTACTGGCATTTTGCAAAGTGTTTCGCATCCTCACGCGAACCCGCTAAGGCGATATTAGCGTGCGAACAAAAAAAAAGTCGATGTCCTCACTCGTTGGAATCAGATCTGTCAGAATCCGAGCTGCTGGGACTAGACGTGCAGTTGTTTGTTTTCATATGCGCTGGTCAGCACGTGTGTGGGAAAGCAGACGATGCAGCAGTAGGTGCGTCACAACTTTTGTGGGCCCACGTGACCAAGCGAAGCAGTTGATCTTCCCCCTCTGTGACGTCACTGTACAACTCGGCGTTCCGAAACCGAAACCGAAAATCGTTCACCTAAAAATGCTATAATAAATTATTCACTGTGAATATATGAATCTTTGAGTGTGTATCATGCTTCCTGGAGCCATAAGAAACGTTTGCAACTAAGAACGCGCGAACCACAAATTTGGTGTCTCCACCCCTTTAAGGAGAGCTCACGCGGGAACAAAGGCTGTCTAGTCTCTCCTCTCGCCGTGGTGACTGCCCGATTGCCCCGCCGACCCCGTCTCCTGCCCGCGCCTCCCTGGATTATTCAACGCCGGTCGACGACGACCTGGTAAGCTGCTGAACCATATATTATCGGATAGAACATTCTTCCGCAGTGTGCTTTGCCTTGCGCTAGGTTAATAAACGGTTTCCTAGCGTACTCTGTTCGTTGCCTACTTCGTCCGAACCCGCCGTGGCTGTGACTTTGCGCCACGGGTTGGGGACACGAGAACGCCCGCGCATAGCTGGCACGGAAGCGCGCCTTCCCGGCCGGCTGCTCGCGGGTGACCCCATATCTTGGCACCCGAACGTGGGGCGAACTAGGCATTGAGCAGTGTACTTTGTTGGAGCGAACGACTGTCGACGCGCTAACAAAGGATGGCAGCTGATAGGCCTGACTTCCAGTCTTTGTTCATGCTGTCAGAGCTAGCGGCACAGAGCCAGGGCTCCCTACTTGACTTGCCTTTGGAAGGCGTAAATCTTGAGTGTTCCACGCGGAATAGCCGAGTTGCATTCCCGGGCGAGTCGGCAGGACTTAGGCCTGGTACGGAGGGCACCACATCGGGCACCTCGCCGCTCCGTGGTGCGAACAATAGGGCACCTACGCCTCATTGTTCGACGCCATCAGCGGCTGCGCCCAACTCCGGGGGCGTTAGTCCGCAGTCATCCGAGGTGCTCTTGCAGAACGCGATGCAAGTTATGCAGAGCTTAGCGGGTATGTTGCAAAACAATTTGCAAGCCCCGGCCCAGGCACCCCGTCTTAGGATAGACGTACCTACCTACACGGGGTACCATGACAGAACAGGGGCTAATGAGTACCTCGACCGTCTGCTGCATTATCAGCAAGCGACAGGAATTGCAGACGCCGAACTGCTCGCGCGTGTTGTGCCTGTTTCTTTGACGGAGCAAGCGGCCCGCTGGTACCGACTAACCGGTAACCGAGCGAGGACAATGGAGGAGTTTAGCGCAAGCTTCCGCGACGAATTCCTCCCCGCAAACTACGAGTGGCGTTTGAGGAGGGAGCTGGAACTCCGCACCCAGCACCCCGACGAGTCTTTGTTAGAGTACGTCCGAGCGATGGACGAACTGTATCGCCTCGCTGACCCTCGCGCCACAAACACGGAGAAAGTTGAGCGTGTCATACGACAAGCGCACCCGACTTTCGCGGCCTACCTGAGAGGAGGCAGGTTTAGAGACCTGGACGAGCTAGCAGCTGAGGCGAAGCGCATCCAGGGAGACATCCTCTCTGCGCGAGCGTATCGGCCGCCGCCACCTGCATCGCAGTCACTTGAGCCTCGCTGCGCGTGGAATGGCAGCTCAGTGCGTAGTCCGTCTAGAGCTGAAGCGACAGCACAGTTTGCTGACGAGAGTGTCCCGAGGGGTTGGGAATTGTCCGACCGCGCTTTGGACCCATTCAGCTACGCGCTGCGAACAGCACACGCTGCCGCAGAGCGGAACACCTGTAGCCGAGATCGCGAGGCCGACACGCGGCCGCACGAGCGGCCCCCACCGTCCGCACCGCGAGATCGAGATCGAAACGACCGACCGGAACGTGGCGACCAGCGCCTAGCCCGTCGGAGCCCGAGCAACCGCTGCTACAGGTGTGACCAACCGGGCCACTTCGCCCGCGACTGTGGCCGCCTCCCCGCCCGTGACCAAACACAGTCGGGAAACGGCTACAGCCACCGGTGATCGACCTTCGATCCCGCGCGGCTTACACAGAGAACCCCGGTTTATTAGCGCCTTTGGCATGTCGCGTAGGAAGTTCTGTTGACTTGCCAGCGCCGTTCATCGAGCTAACGATAGCTCGAAAGAAATTCACCGCGTTACTCGACACAGGGGCAAGCGCTTCTTTGTTCGGTGACGAAGTGCTAAACCATCTCCGCCAGAACAAAATCCGGTTGAGAGAGTGCGATACCACTTTTCGCCTCGCGAGCGGCACAGCGCAATCCAGCGGTGCAGCTAGGATAGTGGTTCGCTGGGAAAGACGCGTGCGGCGACAACGCCTCGTTCATCTTCCCTGTTTATCCGTTCCTGTAATTCTTGGGCGAGACTTCCTAGCCAAGACAGGCATTGTGATAGACATAGCCAGCGGAGGCTATCGAGAGCGCACCACCGGCGCCTTGAAGCTTTTTGCAAAAGCGCCCGCGGCCTCGCAGTCAATTACGGCTCCGAACGCGGAGCTAGCGGGGAGTGACCGTGGAAAATCACCCCCGCCGGCCCGGAAACAAGCATGCGGGCGGACAGTCGCCGCTGAGAGAGGGCCCACAGAGAATGTTGTCGCGGTAGAAAGTTGTTCTACCGTGCCAGTGAGGTCAATGCACCCTTTGTTGTCGGAGGTGAACAGCGTATCGGAGAGGGAGAAGGCACGTTTGTCATCTCTCCTCTACGAATTCAACGCGACATTCACGGACCGGCCTGGCCTGACTACACTAGTAAGGCACAGAATAGACACGGGTGATGCTCTGCCTTGGAAGTGCAATCCTAGACCAATCAGCTTGGCTAAGAGAAAAGCACTGGACGGCGCCTTAGACGAACTTATCGATACTGGCGTTGTTGAGAGGTCTAACAGCCCTTGGGGCTTCCCGGTAGTCTTAGTTCCAAAGAAAGACGATACATATCGGCTTTGCGTGGACTACCGCAGACTGAATGAGGTTACGAGAAAGGATGCGTACCCTCTACCAACCATTTCTTCCCTAGTGTCCAACCTAGGTGGGGCGAAGTACTTTACTACGCTCGATGCTAGCCGCGGATACTTTCAGGTTGAAATGGATGAGCGTGATAAGGAGAAGACTGCTTTCACTTGTCACAGGGGTCTTTTCCAATTCAAGAGAATGTCTTTTGGCTTGGTAGGAGCACCCGCTACTTATCAGCGCCTAATGGACCGTGTTCTGGGAGATGCGAAGTGGCACCACGCGCTCGCATACCTAGACGACATCGTGGTGTACTCGAAAACGTTCGAGGAACACCTGCGCCACTTGAGGGACATCCTAGAGAGGCTGAGGTCCGCGGGAATCACTTTGAACCCGAAGAAGGCGCAGATCGCCGCGACCCGAATAACACTGTTGGGGGTTCACGATCGACAAAGGCCGCATTCTGCCGTGCGAGGATAAACTCGAGGCTTTGCTTAAGTTTCCGTCGCCGTCAGATCTAGCTGGTCTCAGACGCTTCCTGGGAATGGCGAACTTTTATCGCCAGTTCATCCCAGATTGCGCGGCGCTGCAGGCACCTTTGACAAAGCTTTTGAAGAAGGGCGAGCGCTGGAGTTGGGGTCCCGAGCAAGAGGCTGCACTGCGCAACCTCACCAAGGTGCTCGCGGACACGGCTGAGTTGCAGCTACCCGACCTAAACAGGGAGTTTGTGATTCAAACCGACGCAAGCGACCTGGGCTTAGGAGCAGTGCTGCTTCAGGAGCATGAAGGCGTCCTCCGACCGGTAGCGTTCGCGAGCCGTTCACTGACGCCGGCAGAGAAGAACTACTCGGTGACAGAGAAGGAATGTCTCGCGATAGTTTTTGCTCTGCGGAAGTTCGACTACTACGTCGACGGGGTGGCATTTGTGATCGAGACGGATCACATGGCGCTCACCTGGCTGAGACGCCTCAGCGAGCCGAGCGGCCGCCTGGCGCGTTGGGCCCTGTTGCTGCAGCGTTACGACTTTACCGTACGCTACCGAAAAGGGAAGAACAACGCCGTGGCTGACGCACTCTCGCGAGCGCCTGTCCAGAGCGAGGAAGGTCACGCGACCGACCACCCGACAGAGAGAGAGAGTGAGGGTTTGTCCCCAGCCGTAGCCGATGTAAGGGACGCGGACCGACCGTTGACCCCAGGCGAGAGCGTGAACCACGTGGACTACGCGAGTTCCGTGGGGATCGCGTTCAGCAGAAAGGAGCTGCTCGAAGCTCAGCAGATGGATTCATTTTGTCGAAAAGTGTTCGACGGGCTCAGGGAGCCGGGCGGCCGGGCCGCCGCGCACACGGGGACAGCTGGTTTTGCTGTCGGTGCGGAGCGCTTGGAAACAGCTGGTAGTGCTGTGAGCGCGCTGGATTCTTATCTGCTGGATTCCGACGGCGTCCTGCTGAGGTATATCCCATCCGAGAACGACACAAGTGAGGCGTTCAAGGTGGTGATACCGCGGGTGTTGAGAGCGGCACTGTTACGCTACTTTCACGACTCGTGCATCGCTGGGCATGCAAGCGGCCCCAAGACTTACATTAAGTTGTGTCGCTTTGCTACCTGGCTTGGCATGAAAAGGGACGTAACACGCTACGCCCGCTCATGTCATGTGTGCCAAAGTGTGAAGCCCCGGGGTGGACGACCGCCCGGCCTCATGCAGCCGATTAACAGCCAGACTCCCTGGCAAATCGCGGCGTGTGACATCATGGGACCGTATCCCACGACACCGAGTAGGAACAAGTTCTTACTGGTGGTCACGGATCACTTCAGCAAGTGGGTTGAACTTTTCCCCCTGAGAAAGCTGACGGCACGAGTGATCATGGAGAAGCTGATGGACGTATTCACCAGGTTCGGTTTCCCAGAGCAGCTGATAACGGACAACGCGTCCTACTTCACTGCGAAGGTGTTCGTGGATTCGTGCGCTGCACTCGGCATTAAGCACAAGAAAACGACCACCTATCATGCTCAGTCGAACCCCACGGAACGAGTCAACCGCAACATTAAGCACATGCTTGTCGCGTACTCTGAGAGGCACAAAGATTGGGACTCCTATCTGCCGGAGATCGCGTTCGCTTTGCGTTCGACCGTTAACCGCTCGACTGGGTATGCGCCGTCTTCTCTCAATCTGGGAAGAGAGCTGCTAAATCCGATGGACCGGGTTCTAACGGACAGCAGGAAGACGCCAGTCGCTTCGTCAGCACGAGCTGAATACGCGACGCAGCTGCGCGCTAAGATGACGGAGGCCTTACACAAGGCTCGCCGAAACCTGAGCACCGCTAGGGCGCAGCAGAAAGCACAGTACGACCGCTCGCACCGGGATGTTCACTACGAAGTGGGCGATCTGGTGCTTCGGCGCCAACACGTTCTCAGCGATGCTAGCAGACAGTTCGCGGCCTCGTTGGCGCCGAAATGGATCGGGCCGTTTCGCGTGCGAGAGAAGCTTTCCTCGCTCGTTTACAGGCTCGAGGACTTGCGGTCGAAACCGACAGGCGGACCGGTGCACGTATGCGACCTGAAACGTTACGTGCAGCGAGATGAGTGGGTTCAGGACACAGCCCGACCCGCGCCGCAGTCGGAGAACGAGCGCTGCGATCAGCCGGCGAACTCCGCGTCCCGCTATAACTTGCGCCGTAGGCAGAAATAAAATCTGCCTGCGCGGACTAGAGCGAGGGCGCAGGCCGACACGCAGTCTCGTTAGATGCATGAACGTACGGGCCGCTCATGCCGATCAATGTTACGTAAGACTTACTTGCGTTAACCCTCATGACTCTCGTGAGGGCCGAACAGCTACGTAGCACGCGCTGCGGGAGTTGGTTACATCTGTGCTGACCTTTTCAGCGCAGATGGAAAAGAAGCAGGGCGCATCAGAACGACATCGTTCACGTCTACCAACTAGAAGCCACCATCCAGCTTCGGCAACGCGCCGCGCCCATGGCCCGCCGCTACGCCCAGCCCGCGACCTGAAGCCGCCTCCCTGCTGCAGCCAGGCGCCCCTGCCACCTGCCACATCGCGTCGGAGCTGGCCGCCTGCCGACTGTACGCCGCTGCACCCGCCTACCCAAGAACAAGCTGGTCAAAACACAGAGATCGCAGCCGTGGCCCGTTTACCACCTCAACCCTGAGCCCTCGCCAGCTAACCGGGCACGCCAGGGCAGCCTAACCGCCCGGTCTCTACCATGGAAGCGCCGCGGCCCTCGCCTCTGAAGCCACCTGACCCAGTCTCTGAGGGTGGCGCGGCCACGGACCTGGCCTCCAAGCAATCCAAGCCGGTGCCACGGAGGCGGTCAACCACCTTCACCGGGGCGGCGCAGCCGCGCGCGCTCGGAAGACTTGCAACCGGCAGCAGGTTGCCTTTCAACGTCATTATCTCGCGGGTGGTCAAGCCTTCGGACCAGCTGATCGGTGCGGGCGTGGCGCGGACATCAACAAGTGTACCAGCGGGAGCCGAAGAACTTCGATCCCTGGATGACGGAGAAGATTAAGTAACGTGGCGCCTGCTTCTCTGTCCGGGAGGCTTCTTAAGGAGGGGAGGATGTGGGATATACAAATATCCCTCGCCGCCCCGCGCTGAGTCACGCGACGAAGCGCCGCCGCCGGGCGTGGGGAGAGGGGGGCCACGCGGCCACTCTCCTCACCCCCCAGCTTGGACGTGACGTCACGCCTACGCTCTGGCGTCTTAGGAACGGGGTGAACGACCCCTCTTGGTTGCAACCGGTTGCTCAAGGGGGGTGCAATGTCATAGGGGTTTAAGGAGAGCTCACGCGGGAACAAAGGCTGTCTAGTCTCTCCTCTCGCCGTGGTGACTGCCCGATTGCCCCGCCGACCCCGTCTCCTGCCCGCGCCTCCCTGGATTATTCAACGCCGGTCGACGACGACCTGGTAAGCTGCTGAACCATATATTATCGGATAGAACATTCTTCCGCAGTGTGCTTTGCCTTGCGCTAGGTTAATAAACGGTTTCCTAGCGTACTCTGTTCGTTGCCTACTTCGTCCGAACCCGCCGTGGCTGTGACTTTGCGCCACGGGTTGGGGACACGAGAACGCCCGCGCATAGCTGGCACGGAAGCGCGCCTTCCCGGCCGGCTGCTCGCGGGTGACCCCATAATTCTCAACGGCGGCAGTCCCCGCTACGGTCCAGGCAACCCGCATATTGCCCTTGGCACGTACTTGAACCTGAGTCCATCCCTGAGATCGGTGTTTATAACAGCCCCTAAATATGGTCCAGAAGTGGATGTTTGGACCATCTGCGACGCCCTGACCACTAACAAGCAGCTGGTGATACTTAAGCTAGAGGTAAAGACGCTCAGGTTGGAATACGCCACAGCAATAAAGTGGCTTTTGTACAGCAACAAGACGCTCAGGTACTTCAGCTTCAAGTGCAGCTACACCGACGAAGGTGAGGGCTTTCGTCGACAGGAGTGCCGAAGGTGCCGCATTATGCACTTCGATGGCGACGACCATGTAGAGCCCTGGATATCCGCTCTGCTTGAGAACGACACGTCCATCACGGAACTGACATTCTCAATGCGGGGCTTTAGCCTCCTAGAGTGCCAGAAATTTTGTCGAGCGGTGACAGCGAACAAGCCGTTGAAGAAGATCATCCTTGAAGACCTCGGTCGCCTCTCATGGGAGATCTGCGGACTCCTCTTTGAATGTGGCCTGCAAGACAGAGTCACAGTGGACGGCTACTGCACGGTGTATTACCCAGACACAGGCCCTCGTCCGCTGGGCTGCCCCTCGGTCGCCGTGCCCTTCGGCCAATTCCAAACTGCTCTGGACCGAGGGACCGTGTCTCGTAAACTCACGCACATCATGCTACGAGTGTACTCGATATTGTGCGTTACCCGTGAAACAGATCCAGCTTCAACACCGATCGTTCAGGCGATTGAGAGAGCGACTTGCATCACAAACCTCGTGCTATGTCTGCAACCGCGGTGCAGTAACCGTTGCTGGAATGTGGGTGGACCCGCTATATGCGAAGCTCTGTGCCGAAATCAGAGCATCAGGAACCTGATCGTCGTCTTCCCGGATAAGTGTGGCTATAACATGGCACCGCTGGTCAGCCTACTCCACCGAAGCCGAACACTGCGTGTGTTTACATTAACGCCTCCCGCCCACAGAGATTTCACTTCATTCATTACAAAGCTCTCAAAGCGGGAGCTTGCGAATAACTACGCTTTGCAGGAGATGGCCTATATTTATTGTGGTCGTGAGATGATAAAGGAGCGCCTGGACATCCAAGACGTCCTGCATAGGAACCGAGCCTTGGCAAAGCGCGCTGCTCGCTTCGTCACCGGCACCCGTGTGAAGTACACTGCAGAGGCTTTTGGACAGATCTCCACCTGCCCGACCTTGGTAGACGAGCTTCAGGCGACGGCGTTCGTGGACGAAGCTCAAGCAAAGCAACTGATTGCTCGGTGCGAGCTCGGACTGCAAGACTTCACAGAGTTCATGCGCCTTGCAGGCGTAGTGCGTGACGGCGTAGAGTGCAGCGCCAGAGATGACGGGGCGACGCAACTGGGTGACCTGCCCGAACCCTGTCTGCGTCGCATCAGGCATTTCTTGCGCTTGAGCGACGTGCTTGTTTCACCGGAGTAGAATGGTGCCGTACTGAATGTTGTTCCCGTGTTGCTGTAAAAATCCGTGCTACATCTTTGCATTGTCCAAAATATCATGATCACTTCGTTCTGATATGTGCTTCCATTTTTATACCTTAAGAGCGAAAACTGTTTCTGTTGGTTTAGCCATGTAGACACGCATTCTGCCTTGAGATCACAGCGTCAGCCATAGGACCTTAAGAGCACTTAGCGAATTCAGTGCATATAATTTAATTAAGTGTTTTAATTTATTCTCATACTTTAAATTAAATTCCTTGGTCACCACCTGCCTTGGTTGGTAGGTATAAAAGTGGAGAGTAGGAAATTGCCCTCTCCGCGTTAGGGGCGAGGTGAGAGATGCAACTGCAAGAGGGAAGATTGAGAGATGATGAAAGCAACGGTTGGTAAATCAGATTTCGCTTATTCGCACTGGAACGCCGAGGCTTACTCTTACGGCTGACGATGGAGAATCAACGGTCACAAGCTACGCTAAATGGCTTAACCAAAGCTATGACAGCTTTCGATGATTAATGCGCTTTTGCCCATAATCCTAGCTGCTGTTTTACCCGGAGCTGTGTACTGGAAACAAACCGGCGACATCCCTTTTGTGATAATGATCATTTTGTGATACCAATAAAGTGTGATACTAATGTACACCTCACGCACTCTGTGTTCTTGCCGTTGGTACCAGTTCACCGAAGCGCGTGACAGCAGGAAGCTGTTCTGAATAATACGTTTCAGCACCTGTTAGAGGTCTCTTCGGTGTTTTTGGTGTTTCCTAACCGTTGGCGTCAATGCATCCGAAGAGGTCGCAGCAGACTGTTCCTACAGCTTTCTTTCTTTCTTTCTCCCTTTCTTCCTTTCTTTCTTTCTTTCTTTCTTTCTTTCTTTCTTTCTTTCTTTCTTTCTTTCTTTCTTTCTTTCTCCCTTTCTTTCTTTCCTTCTTTCTTTCTTTCTTTCTCCCTTTCTTTCTTTCTTTCTTTCTTTCTCCCTTTCTTTCTTTACTTCTTTATTTCTTTCTTTCTCCCTTCCTTTCTTTCTTTCTTTCTTTCTTTCTTTCTTTCTCCCTTTCTTTCTTTCCTTCTTTCTTTCTTTCTTTCTTTCTCCCTTTCTTTCTTTCTTTCTTTCTCCCTTTCTTTCTTTACTTCTTTATTTCTTTCTTTCTCCCTTCCTTTCTTTCTTTCTTTCTTTGCTAGCCCAAAAAGTCCTTGCATGCTTCATCATCAAATCAAATAAGAATTCCTTCATCTTCGTTTAGTACATGAGTTTTTTTTTCTGTCCAACCAAAGCACAGCGTGCTTCTTGGTTGTTCAGGCAGTACGGTGAATCACCGATTGTCTAAATAAATTATTCACAAAACAATGACATTACGCATTATTCATTGAATATCTGTGTGTTGAACATCTGTGGAATATCTGTGGCGATCGCTTCATAAACGATCAGAAAGTTTTCATGGTAGCCAAACCAAGAAGCATATTCTTGCGAACACGCGTTCTATCGCAGCGTTACCTACAATACAACACCTCCTCGTGAACATCAGAAATTTGTCAGGTACAGTGGTGAGTAGCCCTGTCTAGCACGCGCCGACGTTGCTCTGTGGAGCAAGTCAACGCCCTCTAACGTCAGGCTCTGGGTTTGAATTATGAGCCTCTGCGCATGCGCCGTCCCAATAAAGCGGCTAGGCAAGCAAATACAAGTGACATCGGGTGATCGCGCGTTTCAAAAGCAAGTGCAAGTGACAGCGGGTGATCGCGCGTTTCGAACACGTACCGAGCTAAGAGTGCGAGAATTGGGATTAGTTGGTTGTTTGGTTTGGAATAAATGTGCCACTCTTTCTTCAAACCACCTTCCTGTTTTATTTTTATTTTTTGCTATTTCAGGGAAAACGGACTTGAGTTGTTAAGTTCGCTAACAGATCGGGGAAAAATTGATATCCTCATTTGTGGCCTCCGCTGAGTGTTTTCCTGGCCGAGTGATCTCAAGAGAGCAAATTTACTTTGCATTCATTTCATTCCGAGTGTTTTCTGTGTTTGACACTTTGTTTGAGTTAATTACTTTCAAGTTCTTGTATCCCACAAGTGTCTCTTGTTGAAGAGGGAACAAAAAGGGGACAGAACTATTGCTAGCAGAGTTTTTTTACTTTGAAGTCTGGTGTTTTGACGGGTGACGGAGGGCACTTGCTCGTATTGGGTGTTGCCTGTTGTCGGTCGGTTCTTGGCAACATGCAGAACGATCAACGACCGATGCTGAGAAGCAACCTCTTCCGGAGGACCGAGCGAAGCTGATCCAGTCACCTGGGCGACAAAGCTGCGGAGCAGTGATCCTGTCCTGACCAGCGGGACCTGTTCACGGAAAGGAGCCTGGAGCTACCTGCGGCTGAACACCGGATGAGAACTTGGAGGAGCCTGGCGTACGAGCGCGCCCCGCATCCGAGCCACGCGGAAGTAGCTCGTCTTCGTGGCGCATTGTCTGGCGGCGGTGGTGCTGTAGTGCCGGAGCCCACATTTCGCTGGCTGGCTTCTCTGGAACCCAGCGCTGGGCGCCCGCCGTCGCTCAAAGCAGGCCCAGACTCTCTCTGACATGTCGGAGCGAGCAGCGTGACTCATCCCGTCTCGCCGGCGCCGACGCGGACCCTTCCTCCTCCCCCTCCTCACCGTCGGCTCGGACACCCGCGGCGCTTCTCCGGCCGCCCGTTCCTGTCTCAAGCCTTCAACGGCCGGCGCCTCTCGACCATTGGTCTAATTTGAACGGTGGCCAGTGCTGTGACCTGATTGGAGGATTTGAACTGCTGGCTGCCGCAACCGACAGCGGCGGCTATAAAAACGGAGCCGCGCTGAGCCCGAGCAGCAGACGGGCAGCAGAACAGCCATCCCGCCGGAGCTACGCTCGCCGCCGGGGCCGCCCTTCTTCGTTGTACTAGCGCGTGGTGCTCTTGGCCCTTGCATCATGTAAAAGCCCTTGTACATATTGTACATAAAAGTCATTTGACTCACCGTCGCCTCGACTGTTTCCTGGCTCGGACTCCCAGTCGAAACAACGGCCATTATACAAAGTAACGAAGACGATAATCCTTGCAAGGCGGTGAGAAGTTTCTCCTGAATATAAACAGTGCAAATGAGCAAATATTTTTTAAATGTTGTTCAAATGTGATATAAAAGACGTTCAACGTAATTGCGGCAAACTGCATTTGGCGAATGCGAAAGCATTGACGCCTCCACGGCCCTCTTTGTCTCGCTTTTATACTCTCTGCTCTTAATTAGAATCGCATTGACCTTCATTAGCACATTATATAGCTACAGAATTGTAACTGTTGTAAACGATTTGTCAGCATTCACATTTCTTACGAGCCACGCGGTCCAAACACGCCAGCACAGGACATTTAACGCTCCTGCTCAGCGACCACGAGGCGCCCCGCATCCCAACTTTCTCCTACGAGCGTCCCTTGACAAGCCACGATGCTGCGCCGTATGGTAGCCGAGTTCTAAGGAGAAGCATCTGCAAGCAACACGCCTGGACTTGTCACAAGAGGCCAGACAGCGAGGCGCCGTTTCCTTCTCTCCCGGACGCCAGCGCGCGCGGCAAGATTTGAAGCGGTTGGCCGCGCGGTCGCTGGTTGGTCCTTTCGGACTGCCGTCGAGTGCCGCCTTTGGATTGGCCAGTTCGGAGGGGCCACCGTTCCTCAGGCTATAAAAGCCCCACCGCTGCAGCTTGGGAAGAGAGATGACCGAGAGGCGCCGACGATACGAGACGCGTCGGCGAGGCCCTCCCAACTCTGCAGATCCGCCGAACCTCCTACGTTTCAATAATCCAGTCATCTCATTCTTGTATCCTTAAGTCTTAAATTAAACCTGTTTTCTTTATTCGAAAAGAATCCGGCCACTTCCTGCTAACATGGCGCAGTCGACAGGATCTGCAGAGGCGTCACCCGTGAACGAAGACCGAGCCGACAACGTGGAGCCCAGCAGAACGCCGACGGTGAGCTTGGTGTCCCCGCTCATTCTGTCCCTTCTGGCATCGGCAGCACGCAACGCACTGACCACCTTGAAGAAACGGCAACTGGTGGAAGAGCTCCGATGCCGAGAACTTTCGTGCAGCGGCCGCAAGGACGACCTCGTGACGCGGGTCATGGACGACAACGCTCGCCGCCAAGCCGAGAGGGCGGATTTCGAAAGACTGCTGGCCGAGAGAGACCATCTGCGGAGGCTTCTTGCTCAACGACAAGTGTCACACGATACGAGTGACAGCACGGACCAGCAGCCACTGTCGACACGGGTCGGCAACGAAAAGGGCTCCCAACGACACGACGGAACCCGCGCCCCTGCCACGGACACTACGGTGCAGCACACGGTGTCGCCGCAAGCGGGCCACGAAAAGGGCTCCCAACGACACGACGGACCCCGCGCCCCTGCCACGGACACTACGGTGCAGCACACGGTGTCGCCGAAAGCGGGCCACGAAAAGGGCTCCCAACGACACGACGGAACCCGCGCCCCTGCCACGGACACTACGGTGCAGCACACGGTGTCGCCGCAAGCGGGCCACGGAAAGGTCTCCCAACGACACGACGGACCCCGAGCCCTTGCCACGGACACTACGGTGCAGCACACGATGTCGCCGCAAGCGGGCCACGAAAAGGGCTCCCAACGACACGACGGAACCCGCGCCCCTGCCACGGACACTACGGTGCAGCACACGGTGTCGCCGCAAGCGGGCCACGAAAAGGGCTCCCAACGACACGACGGACCCCGCGCCCCTGCGACGGACACTACGGTGCAGCAGCCGGTGTCACCGCAAGCAGATAACGAAACGGGCTCCCAACGGCACGACGGACCCCGCCCCCCTGCCACGGACACTACGGTGCAGCAGCCGGTGTCACCGCAAGCAGATAACGAAAAGGGCTCCCAACGACACGACGGACCCCGTGCCCCTGCCACGGACACTACGGTGCAGCACACGGTGCCGCCGCAAGCGGGCCACGAAAAGGGTTCCCAACGACAAGACGGACCCCGCGCCCCTGCCACGGACACTACGGTGCAGCAGCCGGTGTCACCGAGATCGAGCCAAGGAACGGGCTCCCTACGACACGACGGACCCCGCGCCCCAGCCACGGATATTACGGTGCAGCAGCCACTACCGACACGAGTTGGCCACGAGACGTGCCTCCAACGACACGGCACACCTTTCGCATCTGCTACAGTTACTACTGCAATGCAGAAGCCATTGCCAAGACGAGCTGGCTCATCCATAAAGCCAGCAGCGCGACGAAAGCGCGGCAGGATGCGGAACGATCCACCAAGCCCGACTCCCTGGACCAAGAAACGTTACGAACGAGACAAACACGGCAGTCCGCATAAGTCGTATCAGGTCCCCAGGTGGAAACGACGACGCAGTCGTATCGGTGAGCATCACGGTACAAGCCCGACTCCCTGTTCCAAGAAACGAAACGAACGAGACAAACACGGCACTTCGCGCAAGTCGCATCGTCTCCCTAGATGGAAGCGAAGGCGTATTAGAACGGGCTGGACGCAAGCCACAAGGTACGCGGCGGAGAACGCCCAGCTCGCCCAAGAATTGCTGTCGACAACGTGCGCCTGAGGACAGGCGCAAATTTTGGAAAGGCCGTGTCAGCATTCACATTTCTTACGAGCCACGCGGTCCCAACACGCCAGCACAGGATATTTAACGCTCCTGCTCAGCGACCACGAGGCGCCCCGCATCCCAACTTTCTCCTACGAGCGTCCCTTGACAAGCCACGATGCTGCGCCGTATGGTAGCCGAGTTCTAAGGAGAAGCATCTGCAAGCAACACGCCTGGACTTGTCACAAGAGGCCAGACAGCGAGGCGCCGTTTCCTTCTCTCCCGGACGCCAGCGCGCGCGGCAAGATTTGAAGCGGTTGGCCGCGCGGTCGCTGGTTGGTCCTTTCGGACTGCCGTCGAGTGCCGCCTTTGGATTGGCCAGTTCGGAGGGGCCACCGTTCCTCAGGCTATAAAAGCCCCACCGCTGCAGCTTGGGAAGAGAGATGACCGAGAGGCGCCGACGATACGAGACGCGTCGGCGAGGCCCTCCCAACTCTGCAGATCCGCCGAACCTCCTACGTTTCAATAATCCAGTCATCTCATTCTTGTATCCTTAAGTCTTAAATTAAACCTGTTTTCTTTATTCGAAAAGAATCCGGCCACTTCTTGCTAACAGATTAATCATCCTCATTGATTGCGGTTATCAACTGCAATCACTTTGTTGTGCATTTTTTCTTCATCACCTTAATCAATCCCATTCACTCTGATTACACCCATTTTCATCTGAATCACGCATTTTCATTTTCCAAATTTGGCGCCATTGCTGCTGTCCAGTCCACCTACTATATCTCAGTCCAGCATATTCGACCGTCCAACGACACTTGCTCCTGATTAATTAACTAAATACCCTATGTCAATCAAACTTTAATGTTCCATTAATTTATTTATTGATTTATTTATTTACAGAATAGCTGCGTCGCCTCGAAGGCATTGTCGCAGGGGAGACAGTTTCAAAACAACGTATTCATTTTCACACAAAAAGCAACAAGAACATTAAGCGAAGTTAATATCAAAGTAAAACAAAACAATAAGTGAACATTATTAAAGGTAACAGAAATCTTGAACAATAGTAGGAAAGGATTAGATTGTCAGGAATACAGTCGACAGTAAAAATCGCGATTATCAAAGACTGAAACACACTCTTCCGGCAGCAAGTTCCAGTCTTCCACAGTTTGTGGAAAGAATGATTTAGAAAAACTGTTTGTGTTAGTACTGTATTCGCGCACCTTCTTGGAGTGGTCGTGCCGAGTCGAGACGTAAGTTGGTTCCAAAAGGTAGTTACGGCTATCAATTCCTGTTTGATTATAGAAGATGCGGTGGAAGAATTTAAGTCTCAAATTTTTTCTTCTGATGTTTAACGGTTCCAAGCCCAGCAGTGATTTTATCTCAGTGATACTTTGGAAGGGGTTATAATTATTGGATAGGAAGCGTGCAGCCTGATTTTGGAGTTTTTCTATTGCTTATCATTCTTCAAACACTCTTCATCACTCTTCAATTATCACTCTTCAAACACATTTCAATCTATTTCAGACTTGATTTTAAATCATTTACCTATATTCCACTACTCTGCCATCCCCGGTTGTTTTCCCGTCCTCATTATATCGACGTCCACGATATTTCGACTATTTTCGACATTTTTGGCTCTAATAACTAAGCATGCTATCGACATCAAATTTCTTGCGCCCCAACTTCACATCGTTCTCTTTCGATTGCAACCATTCGTTTGATATTACCTATTCTCAGAACGCCACAAGCGCTGCCAACACGTTTCTATGACACGACCCCGCCAAGTAATGGTTTCGCATTAAGACGATCTACCAAATGTGGCTGTTCATGCTTAAAAAGTCGGAAAAGTAGCCATAAACTCGCATGTCGGCACACAAGACGAGAGTATCTGTCAGAAATGCTGGTAAAAATGGCGCCCTTCACATCGAAAATGCGGTATATATGCCTCATCTGACTGAGAGTAACGAATTGGCCATATGCTACTGGTTAGGAAGTTGCAACTAAAAAAAGGTGCATGTTTTTCTCCGTCTGGAATGGGAACGAGAGTATCCATGCACGGGTGAATGAGGTGTGATGATTTCAGTAGGTCATGAATGGCAGTAAGGCTAACGTCATTAAATTTATCCGTGTGGAACCTCCCTAATGGCATTAAAACTTAAAGAATCAAGCACTTAAAGCTGCACTAAAGAGGAGCCTGAAATCGTTTTTTTAGCGTGGGAACTCGATCTACACTCTCCGAGCATTCTTAGAAACGCGAATCAGCATCCTGGGCGGCTGATTTCCCTATTAAATCGAATTAAACGTCCCGACTCCCGCCTTTTTTTTTTTACTCACCTTCGAAAAAAGGAGGAGTCAGCCAACGTGTAGAGATCTTTTCCGCCAGTCGCGTCTCGGCTTCGCTATCGCTTTTATTTTGTTTCGAAGGTTTCCGTGAATAAATAGCTGCAGTCGCAGACACCATAGCCCAAATGAAGCCCACATTAATAAACAGACGGACTCTTTGCTTTCGCGGATATCTAAGTATCACTCCGCCGATGTCAGAGCGGCAAGCCGCCACACGGCTGGCTGAAAGGCACTCCACGCGTTGGCCGACTCCTTTTTTCGGAGGCGAGTTCAAACAAACAAACAAAAAAGGCGAGATCTGTGACGAGAATTGGCCGCACAGGACATTAATTCAAAGTTTCTAAGAATGCTTGGAGCGTGCAGATGGAGTTCCCGTGTCGAAAATACGAACTCAGGATACTCTCTAGTGCACCTTTAATGGCATTAAATCAGCCCGTGTGGCACGGGTATTAGACACAGCTGTCACACTGTCATTTTGGGTTCCTATCAAGGCGGTTAATTTATTGTTGTAACAGCACACAAAGACCAAGGACGAAGTAGTACAGGACTTTACAAGCACTGCCTCTGAAACATAGGCGTCTGGCTTAAACTTTCGCTCTTGCATCACCTTTTCCCCCGGGTCATCACTGCGGTGTTGCAACAACTGTGAAAAACTTCCAAGGCCTGACGTTTATTTTGAGATTAATTTACAAAGCAGTTTCTGGTCACTCAATGTGCATTTATGTAATGAATATAAACGCATTCGTTTTTAATAAGATCAACAGGCTGAGGCACGCAACTGTTTGTCAATCTGGACCACTACGGGGAAAGAAAGAAAGAGAGAAAGGGAGAAATGAAGGACGGAAAGTAAGGAAGACAGACAGTCAGAAAGAAAGAAAGAAACACAGAAAAAGAGAGAGAAAGAAAGAAAAAGCTGCTGCGATCTCTTCGGATCCACCCGAATTCTACGGTTCTGAAATACCACAAACACCGAAGAGACCTCCAATCGGTGTTGAAACATATATGGTTCAGAACAGCTACCTACTGTTATGCGCGGGGGAAGACAGCAACTTATGGAAAGAACACCGAAGGCGTATAGTGTATGTTTTTTTAGTGATATTTTATACAATGGTCCTCATTCAGGTCCTCATTCATATGATGAATGAGGACCTTTTCCTCCTCTGACAACACTCCCGGCACCAACTTCGCGCACGCTTTCCTCATCGATAAGTTTTCTGTCACGATCCCAAAAACTTGGGTTTGAGGAATGCTCAAGTCATCAGCAATCATTATGATACTCATTCCACGATCATCGTTCAGTAAATCTTTCCCTCGCTACAAATTTTCGTGGGTCTTGCTGGTCGAAGGGCGTCTGAAGCGGTCGTCTTCCTCCACTCTTTCCTTACCTTCTCGGAAAAGGTTGTGCCACTCAAAAATACCTTATCTACCCATGGAAGCGTCACCGTAGGCCTCCTTAATCATGTTGAGAGTCTCTTTGCCCGTTTTACCAAGATTTACTCAAAATTTGATCGCGTATCGCTGATCCAGTAAACGCGCGACGATTCTGCGTGACGAGACGTTTCGACAGGGGTTCACAGTACAAGCGACCTCCTCTCTTCAACGGCCGGGAGCCGACCGCCGATTTTCCCCAGCATTCCCAATATCCCCCTTTAACGATCCTGCACGCGCCGACCACCTCTCGTCCGCCCGTTCGCCCAGGAAAAAAATGGCTGAGGCTTAGCTTAGGTTAAGCCTAGTCAGATGCGAAGCATATTGTCGCCGAGTTGCATATCGAGCACGCCGCTTGGCTAGACGTTCTTCACGCTCTTCATCAGTCTCTGTAGCACGCCGCAACTTTTGCCTCTCATTCCAACGAGCAGCCCTGTCTCCAGGAGGCATCTCTATCCCGTGTACGCCTAGCAGAGGCAGGCGCACTCCCTTGTATACCGCCGCTCCAGCATCACGTGTTCACTACAGCGCACCTAGCGGCAGAAGCAGGAAACACATTGGTCGCGACGCCTCGCGCGACGGCGCCAGCTGGGTCCCCGTTTCTCCTATGTCGTTACGTCACGCATCACGTGGTCCTCCTTCGTCGCGACGGCGCGAGCTGGGCCCCCGTTTCTCATCTGCTGTGACGTCACGCACCACGTGGTCATCCTTGGTCACGACGCCTCGCGCGACGGCGCGAGTTGGGCCCCCGTTTTTCATCTGCTGTGACGTCACGCATCACGTGGTATGACATGAAGGTCACGAAAGGTCATTGGTAACAACACCGCCGCGCTCGAGGAGCTGGGTTGGGCTATTTTAGTATGCTTCGCATAAAAACCAGTCCTACTACTTTCAGAACAGACCCTGTATGTAATCAATATAAACGAATTCGTTTTTAATAAGATCAACAGGCTGATGCACGCAACTGTTTGTCCATCTGGACCACTATGGGGAAAGAAAGAAATAAAGAGAGAAAGAAAGAAAAGGAGAACCGAAAGAAAGGAAGACAGACAGACAGAAAGAAGGAAAGGAAGAAAGAAAGAAAGAAGGAAAGAAAGAAAGAAAGGAAAAAAGAAAGAAGGAAAGAAAGAAAGGAAGAAAGAAAGAAAGAAAGAAAGAAAGAAGGAAAGGAAGAATGAAGGAAAGGAAGAAAGAGCGGCTGCGATCTCTTCGGACCCACCCGAATTCAACGGTTAGGAAATGCCACAAACACCGAAGAGACCTCCAATCGGTGTTGAAACATATATGGTTCAGAACAGCTACCTACTGTTATGCGCGGGGGAAGATAACAACTTATGGAAAGAACACCGAAGGCGTATATAGTGTATGTTTTTTTAGTGATATTTTATACAACGCATATATGCAATATGATATTTTATACAGCAAGTGACATTTTGTACAGTGCACAAACGGAGCAAAAAGTTCCACAGGACACAAAAGAATAACATTCAGCACGGCACCATTCTACTCCGGTGAAACGAGCACGTCGCTCAAGCGCAAGAAATGCCTGATGCGACGTAGACAGATCGGGCAGGTCACCCAGGTGCATCTTCCCGTCACCTGTGCTACTACTCGCCATGTCCTGGACTACGCCTGCGAGGCGCATGAACTCTGTGAAGTCTTGAAGTTGGAGCACGCACCGGGAAATCAGTTGCTTTGCTTCAGCTTCCTCAACGAACGCCGTCGCCTGAAGCTCGTCTACCAAGGTCGGAGAGGCGGAGACCGTCTCGAAGGCCTCCGCAGTGTACTTCACGCGGGAGCCGGTGACGAAGCGAGCAGCGCGCTTTGCCAAGGCTCGGTTCCTGCGGAGGACGTCCTGGATGTCCAGGCGCTCTCTCACCCTCACATCACTGCTATGCAAAAATGTCAGGTACTGCAGAGAGTAGTTATTCACAAGCTCCAGCTTTGAGAGGCCCGTGATGAGCGCAGTGAAGGCTTTGCCGTCGGGAGTTGACAACGAACAGGAACGCAGAGCTCGGCTTCGGTGGTAAAGACTGGCCAGCGGTGCCAAGTCATAGCCACACCTATCGGGGAAGAAGACAGCAAGGCTTCTGATGCTCGGATTTCGGCACACGGCTTCGCATATAGCGGGACCACACAGATTCCAGCCCTGGGTACAGCACCCCCATTCCAGAGATAGCACCAGACGTTCGATGAAAGTTGCTCCCTGGATAAGCTGAACGATGGGCAGTGAGGCTGGCTCTGCTTCACCGACAGCGCACAAAAGCGAGTACACCTGTAGCGTCATGCGCGTGAGGTTGCGAGACAGGGCCACTGTGTCCGCACCGGCTTGGAGCAGGCCGAACGGCACGGCGGAAGGGGACCAGCTGTACGGACAGGGGCCTCTGCCTGGGTAGTCCACGATGCATTGGCTGTTGACAGCGACTCTGTCTTGGAGGCCGCATTCAGAGATGGTTCTGCAGATTTCCAATGTATGGCTGCCGAGGTCTTCAAGGATGACCTTCATGAGCGACCTGTTGGCGGACACCGCTCGACAAAATTTCTGGCACTCTAACAGACTAAAACACCACATTGAAATTCTCAGTTCCGTGATGGACGTCTCGTTCTCGAGAAGAGCGGAGATCCAGGGCTTTACATGGTCGTCGTCATCCATGTGGAGAATCCTGCACCGAAGGCACTCCTGCTCTTCATTGTTGTCGGCCTCTTCTTCTTCTCCATATTCACGACCGACTTCGTAGTCATCGTCACTCACGTTGTACGTGAGGCTGAAGTACCTGAGCGTCTTGTTGGTGTACAGAAGCTGTTTTATTGCAGTGGCGTACTTCAACCTGAGTGTGCTCACCTCTAGCTTAAGTCTAACCAGCACCTTGTGAGTAGCCAGGGCATCGCAGATAGTCAAGACGTCCATGTCTGGACCATATTTAGCGTCTTTTATAAACACCGATCTCAGAGATGTATTCAGCCTCAGATACGCTCCAAGAGCGACATGCGAGTTGCCTATGCCGTAGGGTGTGCTGCCACCGTTGATAATCCTCGACGTGATTGACAGGTCTCTGATGCTCCTATTTCGGAACAGCCCTGCCAGGAAGGTGCCGGTCGCCGCACCCTGCACACGGACCTCCAAAGCTATGAGCGTCTTCAAGGTAGCAGTTTCCGCGAGCAGAGGCGCAAGATCGGCAAGCAAGTGCCCGTTTGTGCCCAAAAACAGGTCGAGTGATTCCAGCCGTGTCAAGGAAAGTATAGCCGCTGCAAGGGCGCCGGAGATAACCACATTCCGTACTACAAACTCCAACGTGATCTTCTTCAGCCCCAGCGCGTCGCGAATTGCGAGGCACACGAGTTCTTCATGGGCGGTGACGATTTCGTCGTTGATGGTGACTTCCGCAACGCAGTGGTGCTTCGTCAGCAGATGGTACAAAAGTGTCGCGGCCTGTTGCTTGTCTTTCATTGTGGCCGGCTGGTCTTTGTATGTGCCGTCGCCCGCCGTAGCGAGGATGAGCTGGGAGGCAGCGTCCTCTTGTAGTTCCAGCCCGACGTCCCAGAAGAAGCTGTTCCAAGCTCTCAAGTTGCTTACGATGTGGCACAGACGATCTTCCCGGCTCGTGCATGGTCGACGATGGTCGACTCTTAGACCGGCGTACCGGCTGCAGACTCCGTCCATCTCTTTCAGTGGCAGCGATGGTGCCTTGGGCGCCTCTGTGTCTTCGGGTACCGCCATGTTTTCGCGCACCTCCACGCCTGCTGGATCCTTGACGTCTGACGGCAGGTGGACTTCAACGGCCACTTGTTCGCCTTCAGGTACTTTTTCTTCAGGGACCTCAGCCTCCTCGGGAACTTCTACGCTTTCGGGCACCTCCAGATTTCCGCGCTCCTCGACTACTGCGGGCTCCTCGACGCCTGCTCGCTCGTCGACTTCGGCGGACACCTCGACGGCGGCTGGAACCTCGTGGACGGAGGGCACCTCAATGGCATCCGACACTTGCTAGTCTTCGGGAACCGCAGCCACCTCAGGAACCTGCACCTCCGAAGGAACCTGAACCTCTTCGGACACTGCTACCGTTTTGGGCACCACAAGGTCCACCCCATGGTCACCCTTGATGGCACCGCCTTCACGTGCGGGCTTCAGCTTGGACATCGCGGAAGCGCGGGCACTGCGGGAACTAGCCTGCAAGCAAAGCGTCGCGGGATATATATGAGGCCTTTGGTGGAACGCAAATGACGCGACATGCTACCTACTGTTCTAGCCTAGACTAGTGACAAGAGAGCGCACAGCATGATGAATGTAAAGCACGCATGATACTTGCTTCACAGCAAAGCGTCCGCATCGCAGTTTGAGCACGTCGCAAGTGAACTACTGCATTCACCTGACGGTTCAAATGGGCATGACCAACAACGGCGACGTGGGATTGTAAGGTTGCTTGGAAAACATGGTGCAGTGACAATCCGAAACATATGACAACCTAAGGGTTTTCTTAATCCGCTTAGCGCCTCGTGCCTCTACCCTGCACACTAGCGCTATCGTTTGCAGTGCAAGCATGAAATCTATGATGTCACGTGCAAACCATTTAACTTACCGCGGAAGGTACGAAAAGAGAAATTGAGAGAACAGCTAAAAGGGGTCTAAATACCTTTTTTCAGGAAAGTGCATTCACTCGCTCAATCACTACATTCTCTCGTCATGAACGCCTGAGCAAAATAATACACCTCTACACGCAGCAGAGAGCCCACAACAGCGCGTGAATGTTGGCGAGTCCATCCCGGCCGCTTTTGCGTCCTCGCGCCCTCATCCGTCCCAAGCTGCTGCGTAATTGTGTTCACAGATGGACATTGGTTAGATTATTTCAGGCATCACGCAGCTAGCATGGCCGCTGGCATTAAGCAGCGTCCCGCCAAAGGGTCAGGTGCATTGCTCGCCGGGGAACTCGCGCGCAAGCAGAGCCGACTTTTGAGCGGGCAAGAAGTGACGAGAGGAAAGGAAAAGGCACGCGGACGCTGAAAGTGAGATTTTGACTAGAGAAAACAAAGAGTCCACAAAACAAAATAAAAAAAATTCATGCCGGAGATTATTAGTGACGCGGCGTCGTTATCATTCCACTAATACCGCGCCTTCTTCCAGAGCCGGGTACGACGCTAGAGCGTTAAGATTGAGCTCCATGTACGCGGAAAAGTAAGCGACGCGAAGAGGCGGCGCGGCGACGACGGCTGGCTGTCGCTCAGTCGCCCACCGGCCAAGCTCCATGCGAAGCGATGCGACAACGCGAACGCGAAATGGAGACGACGATCAGCGTTGCTGTCATACTACACCGCAGAGCTGTTCGCGCTTATAACAAGAGTCACATTATTTGTAAGGATCAAAATTTTGGGTAGAAAAATGCAAAATAAAATGTGCTTACTCCTTTGTCATTACATGTCATTGTCACAGGCGCCGCCGTGTTGCCTGAACGTGGGGCGCACACCTGTTTGAACCTCGTGCGCTTTCTGACGTCAAACGACGCATACTCGCTAAGCCTATAGTAGCACTGTAAACACAGAAGCAATCTGAAAATCTGGGCTGTTTTATCGCTTCATGTGCATTTAGTTTGCCGTGAACATGGGGCCCAGCGTAGCGACAACGACGAATCGGTGGTGAAGCAAGAGGCCCGGTAGTGCCGTACGCTGCCGGATTAGCTGCTATTGGCTAATTGCGTTAGAAACTTCCGGGCGCGACTAGCGAAATTTTCTGCGAGTGCAGATCCGAGCGACACGACAAGCGACACGGGCATTTCGCTTCGCGCGACGGCGTCGCTCGCCGCTGTCGCGTTCGCGTGAGTTTTCGCGCACATGGAGTTCAGCCTTTAATGGGTCCTCTCAGCGGCTAGGGCTCCTCCTCGCGTATCACTTCACTGCCACTGTTTGTTCTTTCCTCATCTTTCACAGCATCAGACTGACTACACCTATGCATAGGTGTAACATTAAGGTGTAATGATAGGTGCAACGTTAAAGGTGCAGTGAAGAGGAACCGAACTCGTCTTTTTGCCGCGGGAACTCGATATACACGTTCCCAACATTCTTAGAAACTGCGACTTATTGCCCTGTGTGGCGGGTTTCCCTAATTAAATCGAATTAACGTCCGGCTCCCGCCTTTATTTTTTAAATTCTCCCCGTATGGTGGGCGGAGTCGACCAATGCGTGGAGTGCCTTTCACCCAGTCCTGTAGCGGCTTGCCGCTCTGCCATCGGCGGAGTAAAGTAATCCGTAGTAACAAATAGTCCGCGCGTATTTTTATTTCTGCGGGCATATTTTGCGGCTATATTATCTGCGAATGAAACTATTTATTCTCGGAAACCTAAAGAACAAAATAAAGCGAAAGCAAAGCCCCCATGGAGCTGGCTGAAAGGCACTTCACGCGTTGGTCGACTCCGCCCACCGTACGGGGAGAATTAAAAAAGTAAAGGCGGGAGCCGGACGTTAATTCAATTTAATTAGGGAAAGCGGCCACACAGGGCATTAAGTCGAGGTTTCTAAGAATGCTCGGAACGTGTAGATCGAGTTCCCGCGGTAAAAAGACGGGTTCAGATTCCTCTTCAGTGCACCTTTAAGAGACCACAAGCAGGCAGAGTGGGTGAGGGAACAAACGCGGGTTACTGACATCCTAGTCGAAATCAAGATGAAGAAATTGGCTTGGGCAAGGCATGTAATGCGAAGGCAAGACAACCGCCGGTCCTTAAGGGTAACAGAGTTGATCCCAAGAGAAGGGAAGCGTAGCAGGGGGCGGCAGGAAGTTAGGTGGGCGGATGAGAAGTGCAGTGGCGCGTTGCTTGACCGCTGCACCTCTGCGCCAGGTGTGGTAGGAAGACTCCCTGGGATCTGCGCTTGCCCATTATCGCTATCCGAAGAACTGCCACCTGAACACCGGAACCGAAGACTAAAAATCCTAGCACACCTTATTCGTAGAAGGCCTATCTACGCAAATCGACATTTATTTCTTTGTACATTCATTAATGACCTTTATTTCGTCATTTGATTAGTCTTCATTGATCACTAAGGACTCTGCCATCTTACAATTAATACCAGCGTTCCAACCCTCCAGAACAACCGTCTGCATGCTCGGGAATGGCCTTTTTGCTAACGTTAATAGTACTGTACTAATAGTTTATACTGTCAGCGTAACTACATTTTGTCTGTCAATAAGGCCTTGCCAAAAGACGGATACTTGCATACTTGTTACGATACCCAGCCATTGATGCTGCCATCTAACATAGTCCGATCATATCAATCCTAGTAGAAGCTCCCATATTCTAACTGATAAACATTGATAGGGAATTGAGGGGCTCGTATCACTACATATATGAAGAAAGCAGCAGTAAGTGAAGCCGAGAAGACCATAGGGGAGTTGTTTTTAAAAAAATAGAAACATTCCCCTATGCTTTTCTTGGCTTCAACGGCTTTTTGGCTTTTTTTTTCATACCCACAGCCTAGGAGATTTACGCTGTGGCATCTCTTGAGCACCAGCAGTTAAGCTACTTGATTTCAACACCCTGCTCAAACTGAGCTGGCCTATGCTAATGCCAAATATGACTGAAATCAAACTTTGATAAAGTCCCGGGTGCAGTTTATTACCAAGCTGCTTACTCTTTCTTGAAGCTCCACTGCAACAGCACTAAAGTGAAATTTTAAAACTTCGGCAATGCATGTAGAAGCTGCAGATTTTTTTTACACCATAGGCATAACGAAACCTTCTGATACTACTAATGGTTCTTCTCACAACAGCCGCCCTAACACTGTGATGTCTAGATTCCCCCTACTGCATTTCAACATATTTTTTTTTTCTCGACCCTCATAAAGCTGCATTGGTCCTAGTTAAAATGTCTCCTCTATCGGCTTCGCCCGTTGAAATCCTCTCTTAAGATCTCGTAGAGGGGAATTGCTGTTGAAGATGATTGTTGTAGGATTCTAGACGTCTTGCAGATTCGAATTGCTCAATCACATTGCAAGAGGACACTTCTGGAGAGGTTAACTTTTTATAACAATTAAAAGCACAAAGGACGATACAAGCAAGGAGAAAACATATTTACACTTGACTGGCTCGCGAGTAGTTCTACGTGACGAAACCAGCCCTCGATCCTGCCGAAGCAGCGGGTTTTAAATCCTATGTCCCCGCCCTCGGTGAGATGAATAACCAATCAGGTACTGTACAAACATCCACCCAATAACTTACTGGGGAAAGGAAAACACAACCAATCAATGATTTGGGAAAGAAGGTAGCTCATCGCAACACCGTACAAATATCGTATGTACACTTTCCGCCATCCACGATTTTGCTTTCCTGCAGCGAGCTTCGCGAACACTCTCACTTTCCCAAGATGCAGATTACTTCAAGGTGCGGTTGACCCAAGTTCCAGGAAAGCCACTTCAACCCATCTGTTTCTCATCGTCGCTCCTCACGCCTGCAGCTAGCGTGACAATATGTCAAAGCACGCCGCCGCATACATGGCACAAAAGCCGGGTCCGCCTCGCTGTAAACACGTGCACTTAGGGTGCGACCTAACGACTCTGTCCATGAGGGGAGTTTGTCCTCTCCCTTAATCCCCCCCCCCCCCCCCCCCCCGTTCTCCCGCTGGGTTGCTGACCCCTCTCTGTGTGGTTGTGCGGAGGGCCCAAGAAAAAGGACGTATTGGGCATTCCAATAACGCGACCGGATGCGACAAACAAAATACAGCACCGCGAGCTTCACTCCTCCCAACCAAGAATGTCACACGGACACTTGTTGTCAGTGGGACATTAAAGTTCAGCCACGGTGTCCAACAACAAAAGTGCATACGCACGCACACACACGTACGCCGGCCGTCCATTCAGTACACCAGCACGCACACATGCGAGCACACAGCGGTCATTTCAACCCGCACACACAAGGCCGGAAACCAATCTGCACATTCCAGAAACCACCATGTCAGACTGTATGCCAAACTTGACCAGTTGGCTCCCAAACTCCTGCACCCGAAATGGCTGTCGCAGGGTTTAGGCCCAAACTCTGAAAGCTTCCTTTCCTTAGAAGCCTTCCTAACCTTACGTGAGGCCGCCTTTCCGCGAAAAATGAAGCGACGCTGTCGCGCCGCGTTTTTTCGGGTTGCCAGACCACACAACTGCGAACGAAGTGAATTATCTGTTACCGCATATATAATATGCCCTTTAAATTACAGGACACTACAATAAAAACAGTCTTCATGTAATTATTCCTCGTTAAAGGTTGTCTTCTGCATGTTGGCCGAACACTACGCGCGAACGAACACGATGCGTGAATGCACGTGGCTCTTTGCACGTGCTCAACAGTAAAGTCAGCTCCTCCAAGGAAAGAGCAAAGTTCCCCCGAAAAGGTGCCGCCGAGATGCGCGGAGAGCAGAGCCATCTGTTGGCAAACCGAAAAACCAAAATGACACGTGCCTGCACGCTGATTGGTGGACGCTAGCCGTGACGTCAGTGGACGCGCAGCGCGAGGCGTTTTTTTCTACACGCGTAGAACCACGCGGCGGCGCGATTTCGTGTTGGATTATGCTGGGCACGCGTCAAAATGACGCGCGCGTCCCACCATCCGCGCGGCAATCGCGCCCAAAAACGCGCCATGCGGTTCCAGCTTTAGTCACTTCCTGACCCCTGTTTCTGTTTCTGTGCTCCCTCCAGACACTGTGAAGGCCTCGGAAACGCGTGCAGTGCCGAATCGTACTACACAATGGACTGTGATCAAGACGATTGCCCCTCCCCCCTTCACATTTTGAGCTGGCTGCACTGCCCCCCTTCTTACCCGCCTGCTGACACCGCAGACGCAAACAAGTTTTTCTTGCCTGTAGCTCGGCGCCATAAACTCGCCGTGGGGGCTTCCGACGTCTTTTTCGGGCGATCGTCTGACACATTTTCGAACAATCACGCGGTTGAGTGTGTGTGCAGCCAGAATTCTTTTTTACTTTTACTCTCCCTTTTCGAGAGCTGACTGCATTTGTCGGAAGATAAGACAACTCTGCTGTTTTTCCGCGTCGTGGCCCTTTTGTTGACTTACCACCACTTTTGCCCTTAGACGACCGCTTCCTAGCAATTTTGTGAGGTTTATTCTCTGACCTACCCGCATGCGCCGCATGATCAGAATCTACACTCTGATACGCAATGCGGCTCCTTTCTTTAGGCTCTGGAACAACCTCTTCGTCGAGCGTTATTGCTGCCTAAGAGTTAATGCCAACCTGCTCTGGCACAATGCTAAACTCTTTTTCACGAGTTATACATTCATGTGCCTCCTGGGTCTGCTCTGTCTCAGTTTGCTGTGACAGGCAGTGCTTCACAGGCGTGACTAACGCCCCTATGCCTTCAGCCACCTCTTCTGGCACGGCAGAAAACATTAGGACCCGCTGACTAACGTTTGCAGCTTTCACAGCTCTAGTCATCGGCACACACGTAAGATCAGCGTCCGATTCCCTGGAGAACCACTCCTTCATCGGAGCACTCGCCCCTAGAAACTGATTGAATTGTTCCTCCTGACAGCTTTACTTCGGTCCCCGAGCCCTCAGAGGTTTCAGAACTTTGAACTTTGGTACGCAAATCACCGCATGCCTGGTCCTCTGCCTTATCTGATTGATTGGCCTTATTAACAACCATCTTCGATTGCGAACACAGTCTGTCAGGCACCAGCATTTCCACATGGGTTACTAGCTTGCACACCTCTCTTCTCACAGCCGCAACACTTTGTTCGAGCTTCGAGTTCGGGCAGTTAATCATTAGATGCCCAAATTGCATGCACTCAAAACATTGAACTGCTGGAAATAACACCTCGCTATCAGATTTTGTTCCCTGTCCTACTTTCAACTGCATCTGTGCAAGCTTTGTCTTTTCTTGTTCAATTAAAAGTTTCAACTTCCCAATCTCAAGCAGCTGCTCTGCCTGCTATTCAACCTCAACGCGTCGCATAATGCCCACCCGATTATACCGTACGGCAGCCATCTCCCTTTTCCGTGCTATCGTTTATAGCACGAAAACACTACACCGACATGGTGAATTCGGAGAAAGCAGAAAGGCTCCTACCTCGCTGGTCGCTTTCCTCTGCCACGGTAAACTCGTCGCCCTGAGTGACGACAGCGGGCTCCTCGATGCGTATGAGTTGAGCCCCGGCTCTCACGGCAGCTCGCTGACTTGAACCTCCCTGGCGATGTCGCCTTGCAGCTTGCAATTTCTCGATGCGACCGCCCGGTTCATTCAGCATCTTGCTGACGTCTGCCTCGTTTGACTCGCTGGTCGCCTGGTTCTTCTCTTCAGCCTCAACGTGGACGCCTGGTTCTTTCCGCAGCTCACGGACTTGGCACCTACACGACACGTCGGTCGCCTGGCTCCTTCAGCTCCTCGCTGACTTGAGCCTCCCATGTCCCGTTGACCTTGACCAGCAGTCTCCAAAGCTTCCAACGTCAATCTATGACGCTGACTCACGTTCCTCCTTTAGGACGTACCGCTCTGCAGCTTGTCCACCCACTTGATCTTCCGCCCCTCCGTCAGATACCTCGAGCAGAAAGACGTAGCAAATCCTGCCGACTGCGCCAGTTGATATCCTGACTGGAGAGGTTACCTCTTTTAGGTTACAATTAAAAGCACAAAGGAAGATACAAGCAAGGAGAAAAAATATTTACACTTGACTGGCTCACGAGTAGTTCTACGTGACGAAACCAGCCCTCGATCCTGCCGAAGCAGCGGGTTTTAAATCCTATCTCCCCGCCCTCGGTGGGAGGAATAACCAATCAGGTACTGTACAAACATCCACCCAATAACTTATTAGGGAAAGGAACACACAACCAATCAATGATTATGGAAAGAAGGTAGCTCATCGCGACACCGTACACATATCGTATGTACACTTTCCACCATCACGATTTTGCTTTCCTGCTGCGAGCTTCGCGAACACACTACCCCATGATGCAGATTACTTCAACCTCCGGTTGACCCAAGTTCCAGGAAAGCCACTTCAACCCATCTGTTTCTCATCGTCACTCCTCATGCCTGCAGCTAGCGTGACAATATGTCAAAGCACGCCGCCGCAGACATGGCACAAAAGCCGGGTCCGCCTCGCCGTAAACACGTGCACATAGGATGCGACCTAACGACTCCGTCCATGAGGGGAGTTTGACCTCTCCCTTAATCGCCTGCCAACAGGCCCCCCCCCCCCCCCCGTTCTCCCGCTGGGTTGCTGACCCCTCTCTGTGCAGAGGGCCCAAGAAAAAGGACGTAATGGGCATTGGAATAACGCGACCGGATGCGGCAAACAAAATACAGCACCGCGAGCTTCACTGTGCTGGACCCAGGGTGTCGAACCGGCATTTTTTCGGGTTCGGTTCGGGTTCGGGTTCACGCCTTTCGGGTTCAGTTCCGGGTTCGGCTCCAAGGACATTCCGTTCCGGTTCGAACCGGTTCGGACTGTCCCGAACCGGTTCAAACGGGTTCAGGACAAAAAAAATTAAAACGCAGATGAGTTTCAGTCAACCCTGCTATGCGTTTTCATTTTTCTGGCACATCGATATACAAAATAAAAAATGCAAAGATTTGTTTACGAGAACATAAAACTGTGATAGTTGGTAAGAGTTCATGCTTAAGCAGCGCAGTAAACAGGACAAAAGGAAGACTGGAGGCGACACAGACGCTGACTAACAACTGGTTATTACATTCTCGGAAAAGTGTATGAAGGCGCAGGACACAGTGAACAATCCAGAAAACAGAAGAACAAAGATTAAAACTAAAAAACCGTACTGTGCATGCACATCATATTCGAGTCATTACATCTTTTTCAACGAAATATGAAGACTATATTCCATAGTAGACAGCACTCCGCTATCTCCTGGACCTCACGCAGTTGCCAGGAAAGCCTAACTCCTTCTCTACCAAATTGATGGATGGTGAAGCAGCACGCCCATCTGCTTTCTTCCTGATCATAAAGGCCTCCACCATCTCTCTACAAATTCTATCTGAGTGAATAAACAGGAGACTTGTCTTTCTAAGTGGGGAAGCAATGAGCATTTGTTCGAACATCACTGATGGGTGAAAAAAGTAGCGGTGTCGTACAACTTGGCTTAGCATTGCAGCGAGTGCAACGATTGCTTCCCCCAATAGATAAGACAAGTGTCGTGTTTAATAACCATTTTTGCATATGTAGGGAGTTGGTCGAGGCCTATGTGATCATGAAGGAAGTAGATGAGTGTGTTGCTTCACCATCTATCAGTTTGGCAGACAAGGAGTAAGGCTTTCTTGGCAGTTGTGTGAGGTCCAGGAGATAGGGGAGTGCCGTCTACTATGGAAGGTAGTCTTCGAATTTCGTTGAAAAAGACGTCATGACTCGACTGTGATGTGCATGCGTAGTATGGTTTTTAAATTTCAACTTTTGTTCTTCTGTTTTTGGGGTTGTTCCCTGCGTCCAACGCCTTTATATACTTTTCCTAGAATAAAATAACCAGCTGTTAGTCAGCGCTCGTGTCATCTCCCGTCTTCCTTTTGTCGTGTTTACTGCGTGACTTAAGCATGAAAAAATTGTTTAATGCGAGGTGTTCTCACTTTACCCATTTTACTTATTGTCCGCAGCAAAGACGAATTTGCGGCAAGAGCCGTAAAATGAAATGAACTCGAAATTAATGAAAATCGGCTATGTGTACGCTGTAATCCACCTTGTGGGGTGTAAGGCGAAAAGCCGGTGGATTTTGCATCTACAAGACCCTCCTGATTGAGCAGTTCGGGAGACCCCGTCGCTCGATTAATAGGCCTCCCTTGAAGCTGGAGTCAGTTGGGACTTTCTCGTGCACAGTGTACTTACGGGGCCCCTGACTGCCGCCGCACGCGCCCTCTACGTTCCCGCGCACCACTGAGAATCGAAACTGCCATGTATCGGTACCTACCTACAGACGGACACCTTTCTGTAGCCTCAAAACCGACTTGCCAGTCCCCCCTCCTTTACTAAATGGTAAGAAAATGTGCGAGAATCCCTCGACCGCCCTTCTGCCGCCCAACGAGAGCCTCGTGGGAGCACAGGTTCTCCCTAACATCCAGAACTTAAGAAACATATTTTATTTAAATCACCTATTCGACATCGCCTTTGTGACTCCCGTTATGTATCCCGAACCCCTATAGCTCAGTATCGTCAAAAACACAGCTAATCATGGCTTCTCACTACAGTACAGTAAGAAATTACGATATTGTCTTATTATGATGACGTCAGCCTCCTCTCTTCTGATAAAAATAGTATCATGAAAAACGCGCGCTTGGATGGGTTGATAACGCTTCGTTTTTGCACGGACACGAATTGTCAACAACCCCGACGCGGTGGCTCAGTGGTTACGGCGCTCGGCTGCTGACCCGAAAGACGTGGGTTCGATCCCAGCCACGGCGAACGAATTTCGATGAAGGCGAAATTCTAAAGGCTTGTGTACTGTGCGATGTCAGTGCTCGTTAAAGGACCCCACGTGGTCGAAAATTCCGCAGCCCTTCACTACGGCGTCTCTCATAGCCTGAGTTGCTTTGGGACGTTAAAATCCAATAAACCAAAACAAACAAACCAAATTGGCAAATGCGACTTTTCATGGGGCGCTATCAAAGGGAACCTTTGAGTTAACAAAATTTTTTGCGCCCTTGATAGAGTGATAAAAAGTGGTTAATCTGGCGTGCGCCATTTGTCCACCAACTTGTTTCAGGCATTTATTTTCAAAACTACAAACGGCCTCTTTCTGGCATCTATGCTTAATAGGCGACTAAGTGCTCGCCTGTCTTTTCTGGACATGCTCGCGAGGAAAACCGCGTCGATGGCCCACGAGGGCAATCATTGCCTACGCGTTCGCCGGCTCGGCAAGGCATCCCGAATGGAAGAAGCGCGGTGCGCGTGAGACGGGGGCATCGTCGAGAACGAAGCTACTGACCATGGTCGACGATCAACTAACAGCAGCGATTTGATACTTTTGAAATCCTTGCTGGTCATGCCGGTCACGTGGTAAGCATAGCCTGCCCAGTCGTCTCCATCTTTTGCGCCGCTACCATATGCATGCATTGTCATACAGCGGACAGTGCAACGGATGCATTCTGCTCCACAAGCGCTGCGCTACTTCGTCGCTGCATCAGCCCAGGAACGACAGAAGAAGCTCGAAACACACGTATGCAGATTTCTGGCAACGCATCGTTGATCCATAGCCGACCAGATGTTTCCTCGGATAACTACATTCCTGCGGACCACAAAATCGCAGAAGCACCTGCTCTGACGGAGACGTTGAACACCAAGTGCGAGCTCTCCCTACTGCCAGGAATCATTTATGTGACCGACCTGCCACCAGTTGCTATGCACACTTCATCCATGATTAGTTATACCCGTCCCTAAATTTGATAGTTGGCAGCAAGGTCTCGACGACGATTAAATGACCGCCCTAGATAGCCTGGAAAGAGCAGCGACAGGCTCTGCTTTGCACAAGTAGGCACGCATAACGCAGTTTTATAATAAACGCCACTTTTAGCGGCCTTAGTATTTTTGGCTGTTGTACGAAGAATCCACTTGCTACGAACATCAGATATAACGAACGGAAGCCGCGTGACCGTCAGGTTCGTTATAAGTGGGCTCGACTGTAATTTCAATCGGTCACAAAAACCTTTTCCACGCTTCAGACATGGACCCTGCATGTTAGGATGAACCTTCGGGCCAAAGGGAAGTTTGTGCCGTGGTCAGTGCATTTCTTCCTGTGCGAGCAACGAGAGATAATTTGAGAAATAATTTGATATTTTTGTCGTAATGCTGTGTTGTTTTGGGACATACTTAAGCAGTATCTTAAAAAGCCCACTTACATCATACATTTCTTTAAAACATTTATATCTGCGATGAAAAACTCCGGAACTCCATGCGAACTCTTCTTGTTGATAGGACCGCTTAGCGTGTGGAAAACACGCATGATGGATGAACACGCAGAACCGCCGCGTTCAACGAGGTTCCTGTTCAGACAACAGTGCACTTTAGCGCAGGAGGAATACGCTGCGCAAGTTCGACCTCCTGACTGGTTCCCTTTTCTTGACGTGTGCACCGTCTGGAATTTTCATGTGCGGGCGGAGAAAGGGAGTTATGGTGGCATGAGGCCTTATGCCGAGATCGCTGTATTCGACGCTGTCAAGTAAGGCATGAGGAGGATCAGAGAGGTTCCAAATATTCCATGCAACAACCATAAAAAGAAGCCTCGAAGATAGCCGAGTAGCCTAAAGCATCTGTAAAGAGAGTTTTCTGTTGCGCCGCCATGGGTACAAATCGCACTCGGAGTCAGAGAATAGAGTATGAGTACTCTTATAGTTGTTCTTTTTACTGCGTTAACAGTATAGCTTGCTTTCCCAAAAATAACCGCACTATGTGTGTGTGTGAGGGGGGGGGGGGGTGCGTGCGTGCAGCCTCCATCCTTGATGCACACTCCGGTGGGCGCACATCCGGGCATTCACTGGTAAAAATGCACCTTAAAAAACTTTCACCCATCTCCCCACCCCCCATCAGCCACCTGTACGCGATATAGCCGAGGCAGATTGTTGTCAAGGCTCAAAGCATCGAGTCGCCCAAGCGTTGTACGCGAAAAAAAACACCAAGAATCATAAGCCTGTCATGTCAGACACTAAGAACCGGAAGTATGACAGCAAGAAGTAGATATGAGTCGCCAGACAGAGAATTCAAGGTCGAGCACTGCGTTAACAGCGGATGGAGCCGCGCGCTGGCGACTGGCAGCAATTTTTTCTCAGAAGCAGAACGATTTCAGCGAATGGGCGTAATGAAATCACTTCATCGCCGTTACATTTAATCGCAGTAGCATCTTTCTGGGCGTAATCACTATCGCATCCCAGCGAGCGCATATATTTCCTCATTGCCCTTCTGATTATCCGGTATTTAATTTTTTGCTTATTAGATCATCTCCACCATTGCCAAGAACCCGCGTTTCGTTGCTTATTTCCGTCACGTGCAAACAAGAATGTTCTAAAAAAAAAGAAGCACCAATTTATACACCCTTCCTTTGGTAATACTAGTAGTAATACCGCGGGTTTAAAGTGTCCAGTAGACATTGAGGCTATAGGATATACGGTGTAGTGGAGGGCTCCAGATTAACGGAGATCAGCTGAGGATTTGCGGCATGCGACAGAGCACACTGGTTTTTGTATTTTTGAAATCAGCAGCAGAGCTCCGGAGCCATTGAGCCATTTTTTTCTTTGTTGCCCTACATCATGAGGGGTTTTATTTAGAACCTGCTGTCTGAGACAATGAGCGCCTACAAAAGTAAATGTTGCGCTAAATCTATGCGCTAGATCATCTCATTTGTCCGGAAACAAGAAGTATGCCGAAATGCAAAAAAAAAAAAGTGGGGCTGAACCGGGTCCCGAACCGGTTCGGAGCGGTTCCTTTGAATCGTTCCGGTTCGGGTTCAGTTCCAAGATGGCGAAAAAATTATGGGTTCGGTTCGGTTCCGGTTCCGGGCGAAAATTCGGGTTCGGTTCCGGTTTCGGGTTCGGTTCCGGTTCGACACCCTGGCTGGACCTCGTCTTTCACCTAGCATTGTTGCTTACTGGCGTCCTGTTCTTCAAACTGGTCACTGTAGAAAGGGCTTGCCCCTCTGGTATTGTCATTTAGGGCGGTTGAGGCTAAATAAATATTTAAATAAATTGGCCTAATAAAATGCTCATTCTTTTACTCACAACGGCGATCCAACACAATCCTATCTGTGTTACGTGTCCGTTCATAATTTTTCGGATAATTTATTTCAAGCAATACCAAAGCAGATTTACACAACAGTTGCGAGTTGGTTAACTTCCACGTTATCCTCAGGTTATCTCTGTATGGCTTAATTCATGCACTGCATATACGCGGTGTTTCACCCATGATTTTATACAATTTTCAAAACAGAGACTTTTTGAATGAGACGAGTGATTTTTTCGGCATAGCATTGTCAGTGTTGTAATGCATCAGTATACAGCTAGAGACGTTTTAACTAGCAGGCTGGTTAACCAATATTGACTAGTTAACTTTTTTAACTTTTTACTGTTAAGATCCTGAATTACTAAGAGCCGTGTAGCCAACCGTAAGTAATATCCATAGAAATTCGAAAACGCAGTTATCCTCAGCGCTGTGACCCAACAAACGTCAGGGGTCGGCAGCGCCGAGAACCATGGCTAAGAACCGATCGCGGTTGTGACTTCTACGAATAATCCCGCAGCCAAACATATCTCGAGTGAGCCACGATCAATGTGGGTATTTCTACCGCAAGATACCGTCATGCTTTGGTGGGACACATGTCTGTTCCGCTGTACGGGCGCACCAATCAGAACGCTGGAGTAGTCCGCTCGATCGCATGCAGCAACTTTGATCGTGTAACACGCAAAGCCGCGTCCGCATGCGGCTCACATACGATCGTACTGTGGTTTTAACCATGTGTGCGTTCTGGTTGTGGGCACCTCGCCCAACAAGAAAACAGCGCCATTCTTTAGCGTCCTGAAGCGATACAATCGTGTAACCTTGTCCCGTCTGGCGCAGAATATCTTATCACACCAAATCTAATCAGCACAACTGCAAGCTCTTAGCTTGCCATCTCGGGAATATAACAAAACCGGGGCAGTGGAACTGCAAAACTGATCCTATCCGAGCTGGTTGGTGTAAGCGGTGGTTGGTGTAGCCATAAGACGCATTTGGTGTGCGCGCTCATAAATTTTATTTTATTTTTTTTTATTTTATTCAATAAAACCCTAAAGGCCCTCAATCGAGGGTATTACATAGGGGGGAGCAATGACACACAACGCAAAATAAGAATGAGCAAGCACCAAGGTGCAAAACATAAATACAAAAAGCACATGTAGAAAACAAAACAAGAAACAAACAAAAACCTGTAGTATACATTGTAATTCACACGAAAAAAGAACAGATAGCGTTTTAGAGGCAATAACAATCGCAGGAAAAAAACAAAATAATAAAACAGCTCATTGCAGCAAGTGGTACAATCAATTAGTAAAGCTAGACAGACATTTGGGTTAGAAGGTCGTGAAACTTGTTAAGATCCCTTTCAGAAGCGATGTGTGATGGTAGATTATTCCAGTCGACTATAGTACGTGGTACGAAAGAGTTAGCAAAAGAAGAAGTGTGGCATGATATGCGTTTAACTTTCAGCGGGTGGTCGCGACGTCGCGACACGAACTGAAGAAAAAAATGATATATGAGCTTCAACGTATTACTTATCGCTAGAATGTTACATGGCAATATCTATAGAATACACCTTTGCTTAAGGCGACAAAGAAAAAAAAACGCGCAGGACAAGAAAACATAGTCTGCTACCAACAAAACTGCATAGCATTCTTTTTTAATAAAGTCTGAGAAACCGTGAAGCCAAGCGAAGCAGCACGCGTGGTCAAGCGTGGTCAGTGAAAACAATGCTAAGTTTTACACAGCGCTTTGAACGCTTACAGCGTCATAGAGTACACCACTTTGCTGTATGCGGAGCAGTGAGAAAGGCCGCCGCCGCTGTGTCTAAAGAGATCCTCGTCTCCCACTGCGGCCTGCACTACCCATGCTACGCGCTGTAGCGAAAAACGTGGCCAAACACGAACATCATCTCTTTGTCCGGTACGAACCCATCGTTTCTACGTGAGAGGCCCTGGACGCTATAAGAAAATCTTTAGAACCGCTCTGCGCAACAAATAACACTTTGGTAGGAAGTCATTTGCGCTTACCGTGCAGGTCTGGCAGGCAGTATGAAGTGTGACGCGCTGTGCCGAAGCAAGTCGCCTTCCACAGTCGACGTGTCAGCGATGCTGCGAGATATTTTTTAACCACGGCCAGTCCACGGCGGGTGCCACTGTCCACCTACTGACCGTCCCTGGAGAAGTGCCGACAAGTTGACAACCACTGGGAGTGGGGGCGGGTGTGGAGAGACGCCTCCGAAAACGAAACCAAGGGGAAGGGGAGGAGGCTGTAGTGCGCGAGAAGGAAGCCCCACGTGCAACGTCTTCCGGGTATCAGCGCGCATGCCCGTCCAGGAAGCGAGTCCCTACTTTTTCCAGTTCTCGGAAAAACAAAGCGGAGATAAAGGAATCACCATCGTACACTGCCTTTCTCTCTGCCAAGGTCCGGCAGGCGTCTACGGTTACCAAAATTAACCGAGCAGCAGTGCTGCCAACCTCCAACGCCGCTTCTCCCTAATTTGCAATAAAAATTTCCCTAGATAAAAAAAAATAGCGTTCTATTGTGAAGAAATGAAAATTTATGCGTAGTTCAGTAGCAAGTTTTATCATGCAGCTACCCTATTACCAGATTATACAAGCAAATCAGGTGTAAATTTGAAATGGAGGATCGAAAATGAAGAGCTTCTAAATGAAGCGACAAGATAAGCCGTATAGCGGTCTTTGGAAATTACAAATTAACGGCTCTATATCGGGCATGTGTTTTTTTTTTCGCTGTACGGAAGGTAATAGTAAACATGCATCGGCATGTGGAATAGCGTAGAGCATGTAGAGCATGTGGGATGTGGAGCGTAGAAAATCGATTTAAGGCTATCGCGCGACCTCCACGACTAGCCAGCATTAGTTTGCAGGCTTACGTCAGCCAGTTTCCTTTCTTTTCGCGGTCTCATGCACTTGACAGTTTTGACAGTCGTAAAACACCAAAAGAAACCAATAGCGAAAATAGGTTTATTGGGCTTTTAACGTCCGAAAGCGACTCAGGCTATGAGAGACTGTGACGATTCGTGCGCGTACACCAGTGGCCACACAAACCAGGTCAGTGACTCCCGGGAAGCGGCAGACCGCGCCATCCTGGCGACGTGTCGCCATGGAGGGACAAGGCCACATAGCGCATTGGATCTCCGTCGACGACTCCTACGGTGGGGATTAAGCCTGTCACGAAGATTCCAGGGAAGAGCTGCGCGGAGTGGACCCGGTCAGCGACTTTCCCGGGAAGCGGCAGACTGGCGCCGTGTCGCCACGGAGGGGGGCTCGACGCTGTCACGAGGAGGGAGATCTGCGCGGAGGGAACAAAAGGAAGCGGCGAGCGGGCGGCGCCGCGGGGGCGGCGGTAAGGAGCCAGCGGCTACGGCGAAGGGGGAGGCTGCAGAAAGAAAGAAGCAAAAGGCTTAAAAGGGGGAGCCGACGGGAGGAACGGGCAGAGAGGTACGATTCGAGCGGGCGGACGAGACAGAGGAAGGCAGAAGACCGGGGCAGCGGATTGACCAGGGAGCCCGGGGTCCAGCCTTCGCCCACGTTCGGCCTCCGACAGCACGCTTCCACACCTGGCAGCTCCTCCAACGCCTGGCCGAGAACGAGAGCTGCACAGCCGCGAAGAATCCCGAGCCCGGCCGCAGCAGACATCCAGCCATTCGTCGAGCCCGTGCCACAACAAGCTGACTGAGCCCCGACGTGGACGAGCCCTCCTACATTTCCCGTAAGCGGCATCAAGCCAGATCCATTAATTAAATCATATTCTAAAATCATTCTTGGAGTCTGTGCATCAATCTCCTCGTGCCCAGTGTGGACCCAGAGCCAATTTAAGAAATCGGTCCATCACAAGACGCCGTAGTGAAGGGCTCCGGAAATTTAGACCACCTGGGGTTCTTTAACGTGCACTGACATCGCACAGTACACGGCCCTCTACAATTTCGCCTTCATCGAAATTCGGCCGCCGCGGACGGGATCGAACCCGCGTCTTTCGGGTCAGCAGCCGAGCGCCGTAACCACTGAGCCACCGCGGCGGGGCCGCGAAGAGAGGGAAGAGATTAATCGTATAAATCAACCCACGATCGGCAACGTTAGCCAGGTTATAAAACCAGAAAATACGAGAGTGCCATTCGCTGCATCAGCCTCTCGAGTGACTACCGTGCATTTTTTTAGGGAGAACAGGATTTACGATGTTGATTTCGTACGTCGCTGCTGAAGCACGAAGAGCTGCGTTGGTTTTACGCGCACGGCGCCACGGACTGATATCGCGCAAGCTCTTAAGTCACCTCCGCCTTTAAACCGAACTGCGAAGGATGTGGGTTAAAACGACTCAGCTCACATTTCATGCTCAGCGTCTTCTGGCATCCAAGTGGTGTAGGGCTGCATTAACCCTTTCACGCACCTAACAACGATCGTATAAGTTTCTCAATACTACCACCAGAGAAGGTATTGGCCACCGAACTTCATTTACCACGAAGCGGTTCAGTAATGCCGGGCAGATTAGGTTTCGTGTTTGGCTCGGGTATTTGTGGCATAAAACGTGGACTCTGCCTTAACGATACGTTCCTTCTTGGGGAAAACCTCGAGGAAATGCTAATCCAGTTTTCACGAAAGCGTAACGCCTATGTCAAGTTGAGGTGAAAAGCACATGCATTGAAAAAGTAGGCGTGTCATGGGCAATTAAATATTGCGCGCAGCAATAGCGTCTGCTGTGCTCAACTCTGTTATCTACCTCAGTAGCTTTGTATGATTCATTCCAGAGATGCTTGTGCCTGTTTACATTCCTCTGGCAAAAATACGCGGCACATGCTAGCATTGTTATACTGTGAGAGCAGGTGTGCCGAAGGTTGGCCTTCTTTACCATGCTCTTCTTTTTTTCCTGTAGTCTGCGATGTCAGTGGTCTCTTTGTGATAAGAACGTCGTACCCTTTAAATACAAGCCAACATTTATTTGTCTAAAGTGTGCCTTTCAGAGGCTTCGATTTGGCCGTCAGGGCTCACTGCGCTCAAAATTCGACTTGCAACATTAAAAAAAAAAAAAGATGATGGGTACTACGTGAGCGCTGTTCACGCACGCAGGCTATGCCACTATAGGCAGACACCGAGTGAGAGAATACTTGTCTCCCGTCTTCTTAAATAAAATAAATGAATAAACTTTAGAGACACTGTTGGTTACGTGTATGTTTGTTAATTTTGTTGGAATTCTTTAACACGCATGGGTCTCAAGGTATTTGCCTGGAAAGTTTCAGTTCAACATCCCTAATCGTACACATACAAAGCGGCGACGATGCGGTAGAAGCTGTGTTGGTCATATCGCAGCGACAGGCGAAGTGGACAACGGTTTGCCATCCATTTTCGGCGAACGAAATGGAAGAAATGTTTTACGGAACGCGCCTTGAAGGCGCGGTAAATTGGGTTAAAGGGTCCCTGAAAGAGGTGCTTGCGGTTGCCTATAATACGCTCCCATTATGTAGAGTACAGGACACCGAGTGGTCATACCGCGTACAGGACCTCAAAAGCGAACCAAGCATTTATAGCGTATTTTGTAAAAATTCGCGCTTCCGCGCTTCGCGGCGACCTGCAGTGCAGAGCTTTTGCCCGAATCCGTGCTCAATGCGTCACGCAGCGATCGTTGCGTCGGCGGCGAAGTGCCGTGATTGGTTCGCCGTGACGTCCATGTCTGACGTCACGCAGCTCACATGGCCGCAGCCGGAAGCTACGCCCCCTCCCCACGCGTGCTTGGCGGCCGGCGAAGGAGTGCCGATATTTCAGTGGGCAAAAAGTGACGTGAGAAGAAAGGTGCGAAGACCTGTCAATTCACGTTATGACTACAAACAACTCAGTTTCTACCAAACGGATTACAAAAATTCTTCCTCGGCGTCGTTTGACATCCTACGCATACCACAACTTTATTCGGAGCCCCTTTCAGTTAAGTTGATACACAGGACGGGATTACCTGGGAACACGCGTGTGTTATACCCCTGCTACACGGGCGTTTCGAATGCCTTCCAACCGAAGGTCATTCGACTCGACTGCCTAACTAACTCTGTTACACGAAGTTTTTCAAAGGCATTCGGTTCAGCTGACATTAGAGTCGACGGAGTCCACGCGGAGATATTCCAGATTTTGGAATGCCTTCGAAACGCAAACACAGCCCGAACCGACCAATAGCCGTCGCCGCCGCCGTCGCTTCGCCCCGCCCACAGCCGCGCGACTGCTTTCGGCTCTGTGGCTGTTCATTTCGATACCCGCTACTCGCTTTTTTCTGCTGTTTGTTTAGCAAATAGTTCGTGTTCCGTCTAAGTGAGTGCTTGCAGATAATAGTACACCAATGAACATTTGCCGCGTGTGCATGAAATTTCCCCAGGAGTGCGCCGATGAGGACGACTGCACTCATACTGCTCTTTACATCGCTGCGTATGAACAGCTTGTGCTCGTTTCCAAGACACAAAACGAAATATGCACTTTAGTTCTATTAAATAATCTTTTCTCTTCTGTACCTGTTGTACCCATGCTTGTTTACGCAGTGCGACAATCTGTGGGAAGCGCCGACGCGATCGCTCGCCTGAGAAACACTTGACAGCCGGGTTGTTCACATTGCGTAGGACCGGCGCTTTTCGCTAATTTTTCCGGCTTCCTCCGATATGCGCAGTACTTTATTTTAAACTACTTTATCCAGAAGTATGTTTGGTGACCATTCGCGTTAACTGAAATGGCCTAACTTGTTACCCACAAGCTAGCGACGGCGACGACTGCTGCTGGCCGTAAAGCACAGCTCGGCAGCACGAGCCACACCGCCGCTTCCTGTTCATCGTATGCGCGTCCTGCGATGTAAGCAATAGCTGATTTCCTGTCACTGTTGTCAAAACTACACTCGTTGACCATTTGCATTCGCTAAAACTTGTGAATTCGTTCTTCACAACAACGGCAATCACCGAACCAACCCTGCGGATTCGCTAGGCCTAGTCGTCGCTGAAGGGAACGGAGTCGTCGTCGACTGAAATTAATTTGCCAAGTGGTTATCGCTAGTGAGTGTCCAAGTGTGCAAAAGTGAAATATAGCCGTTCGTTTCGCTTATTTCCAATACGGATAATGTATAAGCGCGCATGTATTCGCACCGTCCCCTCATCAGCGTGTTTTCGCTCAGCCGCAGAATTCCACAGGGCATGAAAGCTGACCGTCCGCCGATCGGATTCGTCGGTGTCGTTTACCCAAAAAACTTGTCCTACTACAATAATATTAAAGTGAACTTCACTATAATCACGTGCTGCTGTTCACCGTGATAGTGCCGTTGTCGGACTAGTGCCAGGCAGTGTGGTGCGTGTGTGTGCGTGTGTAGACATCACCCGTGAACCTCATTGTATTATGCAATCATCAGCCTTCATTCGCACTTTCCTTTTCCTCCTCTTCCCTTTCCCCTGTGTGGAGTAGCAGGCCAGGGCCATGTTACCACCGGCCGACCTCTCCACCTTTCCCTCATTAAAATTCCTTTCTCTCTCTAGTGTGACCGTCGTCGTCGTTGTACACTGAAAACGAGCCGAGAATTTCGAATGCGTTTAGAAAGTGTCGTGTCGCACCGCGGGAGTCCGTCGAGTTCGAATGCCATTCCAAGTCTCGACTGCCATTCGACTCAGATCTCATTCGAAAGTACCCGTGTAGCAGTAGAGGAGTGCAACCGACTCAGAGTTTCCAGTAAACACGTGCACACTAGCTGTAATGGTTAGAAAGTTTAAAAATCATTTTAAGGCGAAAGCCTTTATAATGTCTCATCGTTGTAAGCAGCAGTTGTCGACAGAAATGTCACGCTTTTCAGTTGCTCGAAACGGTCGTGACGTCACAGTGCGCCAATTTCAAACGGGGCCAATTGTACTTTGGCTAGTAACCATGCAACCAATTGAAGGGATCATATAGTGATGCTCCGTGTAAGTGGAACTGACCTTAGTTAATTGCTTAATTACTCAATTAGCCTAATTAACTTTTCTAGTCAGGCCATATAAATAAATAAAACCGAGTAGGAAATTGGTCGAGCTCGGGATTCGAACCCCGGTCATCGGAGTGCGAGACGAGCGAGCATGCTATCCACTTTTTTTCTTTATATTTTTTTTCTTTTAGCATGCTATCCACTCCACCATGCCAGCTCGATGGTTTAGAATGAACAAAGGCGCGTCTAGTGAATGCGGTGTCTTCGCTCACTGCCATCCTCCTTCCTTCCCTTCCGTCGAGGTTTCGGTGTCCACCGAGATTTGAGAGACACACATACATTTCCTTTCCTCAAAAACCAATTTACCGACGAGCGAGGCGTAGAACCGAATGGGCGATGGCGTTCTATGGACTCCCTGGCAGCGTTGCAAGACGCTGTCGCATTCCACACTCAGAGGCGAAGCTTAACATCTTAGCCACACATCAGTCACCGCACTTTAGGTCAAAAAAGTGCACTCCCCCCCCCCCCCCCCCCCTGAATTCTGACGGGTGTCCACCGAGATATGTGAGACAGTTACTGCGTAATTTCCTTTCCTCAAATACAATTTTCATTTTCTTCATTACGGGCCATCTTTGTCTTTCTTCATTCACTCCCACTTCCTCCCTTCCTCTACAGTGCGGTTCAGGTGTCCACCGAGATGACAGAGAATTACTGCGCCATTTCCTTTCCTCAAAAACCGTTGCATTCAAACGGCAAGGCATCGCGCCGAACGGGTGGTTGTGTTCCGTGGACTCCCTGGCAGCGCTACAACACGCTGTCGCGTTCCATTCCTAAAGGCGAAGCTTAAGCGGCATTAATTAGCAGTTACTTAGTATTCAGGCATTGATCAGTAATTAACCAATAATTAGTCATTTGTCATCACTTAGTAATTAGTACTCAATTACATGTGACGCCAGTGCCACAGAAGCAGTCAAAGTGGTGCGGAAAACGCTTTCGCCTCTACGCACTTTAGACAGTCAAATTGCCCCTGAATTTTTAGGTTTGGTTTATTGGTTTATTGCGTTTAACGTCCCAAAGCGACTAAGGCTATGAGAGACGCCGTAGTGGAGGGCTCCGGAAATTTCGACCACCTGGGGTTCTTTAACGTGCACTGACATCGCACAGTACACGAGCCTCTAGAATTTCTCCTCCAAAGAAATTCTAGCCGCCGCGGCCGGGATCGAACCCGCGTCTTTCGGGTCAGCAGCCGAGCACCATAACCGCTGAGCCACCGCGGCGGCTTAATTAATTGCAAGGTTGACGTCAATTGCCATCTCGCTTTTTCTGTGCCTGGCCACATAAAAAGTGTCATAAAGATAGGTTTCGCGTGCTGCACGCAGTACATAAGATGCAATAGAAAACAACCGCACTAAATCAAGGGAGCCCGGCGTCACCTACTGACTCTATCAATTGGCCACCACTACCTGTCGGGGACGTTGCCGCACTATCAATGTGCAACGCCTACGGCTGACCCAGACAACAGCCACAATCCGGACCATATCCGAGTCCTTTGAGTAACTGCGATGCTTACATCCTTTATGAGTGTCCTCCGTGCTCTGCTTTCTAGCCTGCGCACGCCAGCAGAACACAACGCACTGCAACTACTGGACACGCTGCATCCAATTCTTGTGGCTCAACTTAACTGCAGCCATCATCAGAGAACCTACGCATGAATGGAAGCTGCCATACCGAAGGAAACCGCATTGTGCAGCGACTTGAAGGCGACTGTCTTAAAGGCCTACTTGACCGAAACTTTACTTCGGCTAATTTTGCGCTCGATATAGTGTGCATGTTATTAACAATATTTATATTTAATATTAGGGCTGTGAAGCGCCTAGAATTTTAGTTAGAAGCGTTCAAAAACCTCTGTAGCAGACGACGCAGACCCCTAGCGGTGTGCTGAACAACTAACAAACCTGACCGGAAATGACGCACATTTGAGACACCGGCATCGCCGGCTCGCCAGTTTCAGGCGTTCTGAAGTGAGTGCGCGCGCCTTGTAAGCTCTTCTTCTGGCGCGTTTCTGGCTGTTTTCACTGCGAAGCTCGATGGTATCCGAGAAAAATAAACTGCTGGCATCATGTAGACGAAGTGCATGGCCGCGGAAGGGAATACGAGGAATGCGGAAAGTACCATGTGTACCTCTCGTCCACTGCCCTTCACCCCCGATCTCGAAAGCTGGTGTCAGCTGTCTGGAGCTCAGGTTTTAACGCGAATTCCCGTCTCTTCTTCAAAAAAGATAATGGTGGGTGACTGACGCTTCTGCCTCGCGCTAACCCCTTTTGTGGGTTGGGCTTTGTCAATAGACCTGTCCCAGTCTACATCATGCATCAGAGCACCTGCGTCTTTCTGGCCCGATCGGCAAAGCATGCCACGAACCGAATGCTTCGAGGCGTCTCTAATCGGGAGCATAAAGAGGAGGGGGGAACCGCTTGTCACAAGCTACTAAGCCGGTCCAGAAGTTAAAGTGGACGGCTTTGCTCATCGAGCAACGCCCTTTTGACGGCACGTTATTTACACCAGGCAGAGGTTTAATGAGAGGTCTGGTTCGTCTGAAAGGGAATCAACATATGCACACCCGTTTATTGCAGGTACAGCTCTGCCCAATGCGCAATAATGCCGTCGTGCGCCGAGTGTATCTGCTGCCTCGAAGATTTGCAGGCCGGGCTGAGAATCCTGGAAGGCCACACAAGCGTTACTGAAAACGTCGACTTTCTTCCTGCCTCACGCCATTCACACTTGAGGTCGATTACAGGAAGCTTCAGCGTTACCATTCGAGACGCGTCTCCAAGACCCCAGAGAACTGCACGCATGTTATTTGAATGATAATCTTTTCAAAGAATTTTGATTTTATTGAGTAGGGTAAGGGTGCGGGCTAGTTCATGATCCATAACATATAAATATCAAATTTATATGTTTGGTAAGAGACACCTATGGTAATTTGCGCGGTGGGCGTATACGGTCGACTGGGGTTCGGCAACCACGTCGTTCTGCCCAGCTGTGTGGTTTGAAAAGATTAGAAAAACCTTTCCGTCCCTGCAGTACACGGGCTTTAAGTGGTTCTAGGTAAATACTGTAATGAACGCAACGCATAAGCTTTTGTTCATTTGAATCGACATGTATTTCGCAACGCGCAGTGGCTTGCCCGACCGAGGCGCGCAAAGATAAACCAGCCCACCATCGGCACCGCACTGATGCCACGGTCCTCGAAGAGAAAAATATATTGTGAGACGGGAGACAGAGCGCAGGATGGAGCGAGCTTTAATGGCACCCGCAAGTATGGCGACCAACCCTTCGAAGAAGAAGATGAGCGATGATGATGGATATGTACAGATGAAGACGAAGGTCGCATGTTGTGCTTTGAGCGATGATGATGGATATGTACAGATGAAGACGAAGGTAGCATATTGTGCTTACACTTTCTCCCCTCGCGTACGAAAGCGACCGGCCCGGGCGTAGATTAGAGCACAGTAGGGCGACGGGCAAAGGGTTTAAGGCGGGAAACATGAACAATCTCGGCACCTCGGCAACGACGATCATTAACAGGATGAACAGGGGCAACGCGATCGTTCACCGGGGACGTTTGTTCGAGTACAGTATACGGACCAATATAACGGCTCAAAAATTTTTCACACAATCCCGGGGTACGCACTGGAGTCCACAGCAGTACCTCATCACCAGGGTGAAAAAATATGGCACGGTGGGAGAGATCATAGGTGTTTTTCCGGGAGGCTTGGGAGGCGTCGGTATTCAGGCGGGCAATGGCACGGCAGTAGGTAAGACGAGAAGTAAACTGTTCGTGAGAGAGTCTGGAAGAGGTTGAGGGGGCGGAGAAGAAAGACGCTTCGAGGGTGAAGGTAGGTTGACGTCCATACACAAGGAAGAATGGGCAGAAGTTGGTGGTTCTTTGCACGGCACTATCGTATGCAAAGGTAACGAAGGGAAGCATGGTGTCCCAGTTGGTGTGGTCGGGCTGGATGTACGTGGCTAGCATATCGGACAGCGTGCGATGAAAGTCTGAGGGTGATAAGCTGAAGAGGTTTTGTGCACGGCTCTGGAGGCGTGAAGAACTTCGGCAAGGATGCTGGAGAGGAAGGACTTGCCGCGGTCACTAATAAGGACACGAGGAGCTCCATGACGCAGAAGGATGGCGTTCAGGAAGAAGTGGGCGATCTCTGAAGCAGAGCCGGAAGGAACAGGGGCCGTTTCAGCGTATCTAGTTAAGTGGTCGATGGCAGTGACGATCCAACGGTTGCCCGTTGGTGTTAATGGTAAGGGACCGTAGAGGTCAATTCCAACGACTTCAAAAGGGGTTAAATGACAGGGGAGAGGCTGTAGAAGGCCCGCAGGGGCAGACGTGCTCCGTTTGCGACGTTGGCAAGCGATGCAAGACGCAATATATTTTCCAACAGCGGTTGAGAGGCCAGGCCAGAAGAAACGGCGCTTGATGCGGTCATAAGTTTTCTGAAAGCCTAAGTGGCCAGCCGGGGGGTCATCATGAAAGGCCTGCAAAACTTCTCGGCGAAGAGAACGGGGTACGACAGGCACCCAAGAGTCACCGAAGGGGCTGTAATTGTGCCAAAGAAGGATGTTGTCGACTAGCTTGAAAGAGTTAAGTTGGCGACGTAGGCGGGCATTCGGTCGCCGCGTAGCACCGCTCAGACGGTCGATAAGAGTCCGGCAGTAAGGGTCGGCCCGCTGCGCTGAGGCGAGATCGCCAAGACTGGGAGCTGGCATCAAGTCAATGGGTGCGGCGGTCAAGGTTGAAATAGCCGTCGAAGGGGTAGTTTGGCAGTTTGAGGATTCGGAGGACACGGGTTGCGGATGCGGAGGTTGGGTTTGGGCGAGGGGACAACGAGATAGCGCATCGGCGTCCTGGTGTTTCTTGCCCGATTATAGGTGACCGTAAAGTCATATTCCTGGAGACGGAGAATCCAGCGGCCGAGGCGGCCGGACAAGTTTTTCTGCGAGGACAACCAGCACAGGGCATGATGGTCAGTGACAACTGTGAACTGGCGGCCGTACAAATAAGGGCGAAATTTCTGAATGGCCCAGACAACAGCGAGGCACTCTTGCTCAGTTATCGTGTAGTTCTGCTCCGCTGCAGTCAGTGTACGACTGGCGTAGGCGATGACTTGCTCGCACGAAGAGTGCTGCCGCTGCAGAAGAACTGCACCAATGCCGTGTCCACTGGCGTCCGTGTGTAAAATCGTTGGAGCATTATTGTCGAAATGTGCCAGTATCGGATCAGATGTGAGAGCCTTTTTTAAGGTAGTAAAAGCGATCTCACAGGCCTCAGACCAAACAAACGGCTGGTCAGCGCAGAGGAGCTTATGCAAAGGGGCCGCAATAGAGGCAAAGTTGCGTATGAAGCGCCGGAAGTATGACGCTAGCCCCAGAAAACTGCGAAGGTCTTTGACGCGCGATGGGCGAGGAAAATGCAAAACTGCAGCCACTTTGTCGGGATCAGGCTTTACACCCTTCTGGCTAACGACGTGACCGAATACCTTGATAGAAGTGGAAGCAAAGCAACATTTCTTGGTGTTTAACTGTAGGCCGGCCTCAGAAAGTGCGCTTAATACTTCATCGAGACGAACAAGATGTTCAGAAAAAGTCGAAGAAAAAATGACTATGTCGTCGAGGTAGCATAGGCACGTTTTCCACTTCAGGCCTCGGAGAACGGTGTCGATCATGCGCTCGAACGTGGCCGGAGCATTGCATAGGCCGAAAGGCATAACGTTGAATTCGTATATTCCGTCGGGAGTGGCGAAAGCAGTTTTTTCCTTGTCGGCCTCATGCATCGGTATTTGCCAGTATCGGGATCTTAGGTCGAGACTAGAGAAAAATTGTGCACCTTGGAGACAGTCGAGGGCGTCATCAATCCGAGGCAGCGGATAAACATCTTTTCTAGTGATCTTGTTAAGGCCGCGATAGTCAACACAAAAGCGTACTGAGCCATCCTTCTTTTGAACCAGCACAACAGGCGAAGACCAAGGACTCGAAGAAGGGCGTATGATGTGGCGCTTGAGCATGTCGGCTACGTTATCTTGAATAACCTTGCGCTCACTAGAAGACACACGATACGGGCGACGGCGAATGATGCCCGAACCATCTGTGTAGATGCGATGCTTAGCTGCGGTGGTTTGGCTCAAGGTTGTTGCCAGGGTATCGAAGGAAGCGGCATGCTTGGTCAAGACGGCAAGCAATTCATCTCTTTGAGTCGAGCTGAGACCGGGGCTGATAGCAGCTGAAATAGATGCAGAGGCAGAAGCAGGGGTCGAAAGAGCGAAGCTTGATGGGGCAGAGGTAAGAACGGCTACAGGTTGAGTGGTATCCACAGAAGCGATGGCTGTGCCTTGACGCAGAAGAATGGGTTCCGGCGTAGTGTTGAAGGCAGTCAGTAGTGAAGACCCATTGGTGAAGCGGAGCAAGGACGCGACGAGAAAGATGCCCCTTGAGAAAAGACGGGGGCTGGATGTGACGAAAACGTCCCCAGCGTTGACGTGGGCAGAAGCAACAGAGAGGACATCTTCGCAGCCGGGGTAAAGTACACGATCAGCGGTGGTAACCAGATGATGAGAAGGCAGGATAGAAACGGCAGAAAGGTCGGATGCAGAAGCTTGAGTAGGGGGACAGCAGGTAATTACAGCTTGCGCAGAGTGGAGGAAGTCCCAGCCGAGGATGAGGGGATAAGCACAGAAGGGAAGCACAGCAAATACTATGTAGTGCAGGATGCCGTCGATAGTGACTCGTGCCGTACACAAACCGGAAGGACGCATTGATTCATCATTGGCAGCACGGAGAGAAGGACCACTGTAAGGGGTGCGCACCTTGCGAAGACGAGAACATAAATCAGAACTAATTACAGAAACGGCGGCGCCCGTATCGATCAATGCTTCTACTACAGTGCCTTCAATGTCAACGGTTAACATGTTCGATGGCTGTGCAGGAGGAATTGAGAGGGCGGCGTGCGGTGCAGTTTTACCTCCGGAAACTGCACAATTTAGTTTTCCGTGTGGCCAGTTGTCTGGGAGGATGGTGGACGTAGAGGCGACGACGAGCGGCGGAAAGGCGATGGGGAGCGGCGGCGCGACGGCCTGTCGGTCGAGGAGCGGTCCGGAGAGGTAGAGGGATAGGAGGGACGATAATTGGTATGGTCAGCAAACGGTGGGCGGTAAGCGTACGACGAGTGCGGAGCGTCTTGGGAGAAGTCCCCGTACGATGGGCGACGAGGAGGACCGGAGGCAAACGCCGGACGGTAAGCAGGTGACGAGTACGTAGCTCCGTTGCGAAAGTCTGGGTACCACTCGCGCTCGTCGCGCTGACGCCGACGGCACACACGGGCAACATGCCCGCGAATTCCGCAGTAGTGACACACCGGCCGACGTGCAGGCGGACTCCAAACAGGACACATAGCGGGGCTCGGGGACACAGAGACCGGAGTGTGCTGGACGGGCTGTGGATGGGACGGATAAACAGCAGCAGGAGGCGTCGCAGCAACCTGGGCATAGGTAGGCACAAAACGCGGTACAGGTGGTTCCGAGGCCAAGGGACGAGTGACCGAAGCGAGCTCGTCTTTGATGAGATCACGCAAAGGCGAGGACGACGGGGCTGGAGGCGGGTGGGAATCGACTGGCGGTAAGGTGGAGCTGTGCAGTTCCTCCCGGATAATGGAGCGAATGAGGGAGCGTAAGTCCACGTCGGGTGAAAGTGGGGTGTCCCAGGTGTCTTTTAATCGAAGCGACTGAAGGTCGTCAAGACGATGGCAAGTTGTTCGGATGTCTTGGACTGACGTTGGATTCTGAGCAGCAAGCGTGTTGAAGGCAAATGACCCAAGCCCTTTCAGAAGATGACGTACCCGATCGTTCTCTGACATAGCGCTGTTGACACGTCGACACAGGGCAAGCACGTCTTCAATGTAGGATGTGTAGGACTCACCGGGTAGCTGAACGCGCGTATCTAGCTTTTTTTTTTGTAGACAGCGGGGCTTGCACCAGATGTGCCAAAGATTTGTCGTATCTGTGCCGAGAAGTGAGCCCAGTCCGGGATGGCATCTTTGTGGTTGACGAACCAAGTCTTGGCCACGGCAGTGAGGTAGAACGACACGTTTACAAGTTTCATCGCTGAGTCCCAACGATTATAGGCACTGACCTGGTTATATTGGTCGAGCCAGTCCTCGACATCGTCCCCACGAAGACCAGCAAAAATGGGAGGCTCGCGCTGCAGTGTGGTGATGGTCCAAGTGGGGTGTCCAGAAGATTGGGAAGAACCGGGTTGGCTCATCGTTGCTGGCTCCAGACGGTTCGAATTGAGAGGAAGAAGAACGGGGGGCCCATCGGGAGTACGAGTGGTGTTGTCGCTGACGGTATCCATCGGTGCGGATGGTACGAGCAGGTGGCGACCGGAACCTAGCTGCAGTCTGGCGGCGGAGAGGACGCAGGGATCGAGAGCACACTCCACCACTTGTGAGACGGGAGACAGAGCGCAGGATGGAGCGAGCTTTAATGGCACCCGCAAGTATGGTGACCAACCCTTCGAAGAAGAAGATGAGCGATGATGATGGATATGTACAGATGAAGACGAAGGTCGCATGTTGTGCTTTGAGCGATGATGATGGATATGTACAGATGAAGACGAAGGTAGCATGTTGTGCTTACAATATACTTATTTTGCAACACAAATGTTGCTTCTGGCATATTCTTTCGCTTAACGCAGCACTTTATTCTCTTCAGCTCTCTTTTTACACATCCATCTGTTTTTATTGATTTAACTGGCGTTCACAGCACCTGTTCCAAATTTCTGTGCACAGGGAGGAAAACCTTTCGACGGGGGAGAAAAATGAAAAGGAAAAGGAGAAGGCAGGTCATTTTTTTTTATCAAGACAACAAAAACCATATTGCACGCACAGCAGAGCGCACATGTGCTGTTGGTACGCGCGTGCCCGCTCAAAAAAGCCGACTTTATAATACAAGCACTTCTACTTGGCCTCCATTTGAATATGCTTCCTTCCTCCGCTATATACGAACTTTGCACAAGCTGTAATCGAATACTGCCAGGCAAACAGCGCTCACAAGCATTGCGGCGCGATCATCTTCACTGAGGTTGAGCCAGGACTTTTCTAGTCTACTACAGCAAATAAAACACGTTTAAAACTTTTTCTAGGGTGTTTCATCCGTTTCAAGATATGTGTTTTCAAATATAACCAGTATTTATCGCACAAAGTGCTGCACGCACTACCGCTACCAGCGCTTTGATCGAGCCGCAACGAGCAGACGCTCCGAACCCGTCCATATAGTCTCGAACATGCGTCACTTCCGGCGGGCGGCAATGGTGCCCGTTTTTTCAGTTTCGGTACTGAAAACTCCACGATTTTTTCGTGCCTTTTTCACCGTAACTGCTTGAAACTGGAGCGTAATGTTTTGTGGGTAGCATAATACCGGGGTGTACTATGAAAAAACAACCTTTTTACGGTTTGAAAAATTTCGGTCAAGTAGGCCTTTAAGGGACAGACTGTACTCCTTGCCCTTTCTCTCCCTTTCTTTTAAATACCCTCCTCTCCCTCGTGCAGGGCACCCAGCCGGAACACTCTTCCGGTTAGCATCCCTGCCTTCCTTCTTTATCTGTCTATGCCTTTTCACAGGTAGCGGTTTTTGTATTAGTCACTATACTAATGCATAAAGATGGCGTAGTGTCTAATTGCGATAAGGTCTTAATTACTCATTGACATCCACCTGAGCGCAACCAAACGGCTACAAAGGAAAGCTAGACAGCTTTCTGAATTGTGGAATGAAAATAAGAATGAAATTCTATCCGCACTTTGCACCCTTGAAAAACAAAGGGTTTTCTCCGCATCCTGCGACTTACGTACAGCTTGTCATACGGCCCTCTCGGTTCCCATGAAGTCGGTTAATTTATCGTTGTAGGAACGGCAAGGACGAAGTACTAGCGACATCACAAGAACTGCCTGTGAAACATAAGCGCGTGGCCTAAAAATTCGCTTTTGTGTCCTCTAGCATTTTTTGACCCGGGCCCTCCTTATTGGGCTGTTGCGACCACTACGACAAAGTTCCAAGCCCGGATATTCATTTTAGATAAATTCACAAAAACAAATTCTGGCCAGTCAATGTGTACTTATTTACTCAATATAAATGCATTCATTTATATGAATTATAAGAAAGATTGAGAGGTTGGGCCACGCTGCAGGCAAATTCTTTTTCTTATATTTGTTGCTTAGACATTTCCGATAAGCAAGCGTCAACGTGTAGCTCTTTGGCATGCTGTACTGCTGTGACGACCCCACATAATGCGCAGGTCCACACGGGACGGAGAGGCAAGAAGACACCGTATGGCTCAGTTTAAACAAAAATGATGTAATCAATAATTATACATGGTACATCAGAGGCTGGGGTGTCCGAGCTTACGTGGCGACGCCGTCATGGGGGCGATGGATGGTCTCCGGAGTTGCGATCCGTCGGTGGCTGGCAGAAGCTGCGCGCCGTCCGGCTTCGGCGCTGAAGGACCCTTTTTCGTGAACGAACTCGTCCTCTGCGTGCCTTTCGTCCGCACTCGCCAGCTATATCTGCTCCGCCGGCCACGCCCGATCCCCCGTCTTCCCGACTGGAATGTTTTTTTTTTTCTTCCTCCTTTCCACGGCGGCGCCCTGCGGCATCCCCGACATCCGTCGTTGGAATGTAGTTTGTCTCCCGCCGGCAGCTTTCTTCTCTTGTCCTTGTACGGCCAGGCATGCCTAATTGGGCTGGCTTTCCCTCCGGCCGGCGCCTTTGCACCATTGTACCCCTTCAGTGGCTTGGCGCCGCTGGGGGCTCCGTCTAGGCGGCGCCGCCGAACGCGGACCGTTTAAGGGGAGACAAGGGAGTAGGACGGTTGAGCACAAAGAAAATTCCGCCGAAGGTATGGGCCCTGGTATTTCACGCACGGAATGTCACACTCGCTCACCCTCCAGAAGAATGTTCTCAGGTATGGGCCCTGGTATTTCACGCACGGAACGTCACACTCGCTCATCCTCCAGAAGAATGTTCTCCGAACATTTGAGTCCAGGCAGCTCCCCTTCTTTTTCTGAATCGCCTCGCACATTCCGTCCGACAAAACACTTTTCGCTGCACACAACACCACTGCACTGCACCATATGCCGCAGCTGTCATAACTGGCGTCTCCAGGGGCAGCACTGATCTTCTTTCACAGACAAACATGAAACTCAGCACCCAAGCCTCTCCTTGCTAGTCCAAACTGGACGAAATAAATTTACCACAGTTACAAAGGAGCTCCCACTTCCAGCACAATCACGGCACAGACAAAAAAATATATAGATAACGAAAGGAAGTCGGGCATGTTCTGCATCCTGTAAAAGTGTTACCTAATGGCAGAAAGGTTTAACTAGCAACTCCGATATTTTAACACATAAGCACATAGCAATGTTATGAGCTGCAGCATTACACAGTCTTAACCAGTCCCCAACTCCGCTCTGTTTACGCCATTAGTCCGACTTAGCTTTCCGATTTCGAAGCGGATATCGGCGTTCATGAGCCGTACCAAGTAATTCTGTGACCCCTTGTCTGCTTTGAGACTCGCGAGGGCTCGTGGCAGGAGCCTCTCTTGGCGTTATCTGCGCGGCAACCTCGCGCGCTCCTTCCTCCAGCAATGCATGAAGTAAATCCGGTGGCATTCCTGCCGTAACCTCTGGCGCTTGCCGAACAAATGCAGGAGAGGGCGTTTCTTGCGAACAATCTGCGCGCTCCGCTTCACTTCGGTCCCCATCAAAATCTGCGCTTTCGCCCTCCTCAGTTCGTGAATACTGAACCGGTGCCGACTTGAGGCGATTTGCGTGTATCCTTATCAAGCGGCGGTTCACGTCTCGGACCCTGAAGTTTACCGGAGAAAGCTTCTCGACAACCTCGCACGGTCCTCTCCACCTCGTCTGGAACTTACGAGCCAACCCAATCTGTCTTTGGCAGTTATCGATGTACACGCTGTCCCCCACATCAAACGGCGCGTCTCTAGCACCGCGATCGTGTACCTCCTTCCTGCGCTTCGCCGCTTTCTTTAAGGCCTCCTTTGCGATGTCCCTCGCCACTTGCAAGCGCGATTCTAGCTCAACCTTATAGTCGTCCAGTGAAGCGTATGGGACACGACGGGGGCCCTCTGGCACTTCACTAGGCTGGTCCGGGTCTGGGCCGTAGAGAAGAAAGAATGGCGATTCGCCCGTGCTCTCGTGTGCTGCGGAATTGTAGGCAAACATTGCATACGGGAGCCACAAGTCCCAGTCCCGCTGGTCGCGCGAAACAAAATGTGACAGGAACCCGGCCACGGTTTGGTTCAGTCGCTCCACCGCGCCGTTGCAAGCCGGATGGTACGGTGTTGTCTGCTTCTTAGTGATCTTAAGCAGCTCGCAAACTCTCCTCATTAGCTGCGACACGAAGTTCGTTCCCCGATCTGTCAAGAGTTGCCTCGGAGATCCATGTCGGAGCACGATCTGTTCGACAAATGCTCTTGCAACCGTGTCTGCTTTCTGATCTGGGAGTGCTACCGCTTCCGCGTATTTTGAAAGGTGATCGACAAATACTAAAATGTACCTGTTTCCAGAAGTGGTCGTGGGCAATGGGCCCATTATATCCATACCTGTCCGCTCGAAGGGAGCCGAAACCTCAGGGAACGGCTGAATTGGTGCTGGCCTGCGTCCCTTGGGTGTTTTTCTTTCCAGACAGGAATGACACTTCGCACAGTAGTCTCTAACATCCTGTCGCATGCCACTCCAAAAGTACAAACGCTCGACGCGCCTGCGTGTCTTCGCTACGCCAAAATGACCGGCGCACGGCGCATCGTGGAACGCGCGAATAACCCTTTCTGTCCACGACCGAGGTATGACGACTCTCTCCCAAGCGGTTTTCTCTGGTCTCCCTTTCCTGGTTGGCCTCGTGCGCCGACACAGGGTGCCGTCTCTGCCAATGAAATAACCTAGCTGTTCGGGGTGAGATGGTGCGCCCTCTAAGCTTTCGATTATTCGCTTCAGGTCAGGATCTTTGCACTGCTCTGTGCGTAATTCGGCGGGGTCGACTACGGGGACAAACTCATCTATAGCTGACACGGCAGCTGTACGGCTGAGCGCATCAGCATTCAGATGTGTCTTTCCTGACTTGTGCTCCACCTCAAAGCAGTATTCCTGCAGCTGTAGATTCCATCTAGCGAGTCGCGAGCTAGGGTCCCTGACACTCATCACCCATTTCAGAGGATGGCAGTCTGTGACTAGCTTGAATTGGCGGCCGTAAAGGTAGCATCTGAAGTGCTTTACTGCCCAGACAACGGCGAGGCACTCCCTTTCTGTAGCTCCGTACTTCTGCTCTGTGGGGCTCAGCTGTCGGCTAGCAAAAGCCACGGGATGTTCTTTGCCCTCGATAACCTGAGAAAACACAGCACCAACTGCGAACTTTGACGCATCTGTGTCTGTGGCCAAAACGAAGGGCAAATTAAAATCCGGGTGGCGCAACAGCGGTGCACTCATTAGCTTCCTCTTCAGGGCCCCAAAAGCATCCTCCTCGTCTTTGCACCAGCGAAAGGCGACATTTTTGGCTGTTAAGGCAGTGAGCGGCTTAGCGAGCTTGGCGAACTCCTCTATGTGCCTTCGGTAGTAACCGATCAGGCCGAGAAACTGCCGGACCTGGCGGACACTAGTCGGGGATGGGAAATCCGAGACACACCTTAGTTTCTCAGGGTCCGGTCGCACGCCGTCAGCTGAAACAATGTGCCCGAGGTATTTCACCTCGTTTTTGAGGAATTGGCACTTAGAAGGCTTCAGCTTGAGACCAGCTCCTCTTAGTCGAACCAAAACCTGCTCAATATCGCGCAAGTGGTTCTCAAAACTGTCACTGTATATGATTATGTCATCCATATACACGAAGCACAGCTTCCCCAGAAGACCCGCCAGGATAACATCAGCGGTTCTCTGCCAGACAGCAGGGCTGTTGACCAGACCCATCGGCATTCTTTTCCATTCATAGTGCCCTGAGGACGTGTTGAATGCCGTTTTCTCAGCATCTGCCGGATCCATTGCTATCTGCCAGAATCCCGCCGCCATGTCCACTACCGTGAAGTACCTGGCAGAGCCCAGCTGAGAAAGCGTCTCCTGTATATTGGGAATGGGGTATGGATCGATGCGAGTTACGGCATTTAGTTTGCGGTAGTCCACCACCAATCGATACGAGCCATCTGGCTTTTCCACCAATAGTGCCGGTGCTCCCCATGGTGACTTTGAGTGTTCGACAATGCCGCGATCAATAAGGTCCTGCACCTGCCGCTCCATCTCCTCACGTTGGGAGTAAGGAATCCTGTACGCACGTTGGTAAACGGGCGATGAAGTGCCGGTTTCTATCCTGTGCTTTATAACGCCACAGCAGCCCAAATCCAGGTTGGACGCGGCGAATACCTCTGAGTAGTCGTTCAGCAAACCAGCCAGAGCCTCCCTCTCCCTGGATTTTACGTGGGAAAGATCGAACAACGCATTTGGAGGAGCCGAAGGACTAGCATGCTCTACAGTTGCGAGTACCGTATCGGTGGGCTCATGTGTCTCTATCGCAGAGGTGAAGAAAGCCAATGTTTTAGAGCGCAGCTCTTTGGCGTCCGTTCCTGGGTTTCGCGTCGGCGTCGGCGTCGGCGTCGGCGTCGGCCTCGTAACCAGCTCCGCCCCCAATGTCATGCTTTTCAATTGGTCGAAATGCTCGTGACGTCACAGTGCGCGAATTTCAAATGGGGCCAATTGTACTTTGGCTAGTAACCATGCAACCAATCAAAGGGATCATATAGTGATGCTGCAACTAAGTTGCACTGAGTTTAGTTAATTGCTTAATTAATCAATTAGCCTAATTAATATAGAGTAGAATGAAGAGGTCAGAAGAAAAGAAAAGACGCGCGCCGCAGCGACAACAGCGTCCGCGGAAGGAGACGCTGCTGAAAAAAAAAACAGATAAGTACGAAGCCGCGTTCCCACCACCACCACCACGCACTTCCCCACTCAGTAAGACGTTGCTCGTTTCATATACGTTGTGTCGAACATCCTAGACAGTTCCAACAATTGACAGGTTAATGACAGAACACGATGGATAGAAATGCAATAATGTAAATATGAAATAGCCTAATTAACCTTTCTAGTTAGACCGCATAAATCTATAAAACCGAGAACGAAATTGGTCGAGTTGGGGAATCGAACCAGGGTCTCCGGAGTGCGATACGAGCACGCTAGCCACTCCGTAATGCCAGCTGAATGGTTTGGAATGAACAAAGGCGCGTCTAGCTAATACGGCGTCTTCGTTCACTCCCATCTTCCCCCTTCCCCTTACGGCGAGGTGCAGGTGTCCACCCAGATATGCGAGAGAGAGATACATTTCCTTTCCTCAAAAAATAAATTTACCGTCCAGCAAGGCGTACAGCCGAATTGGCGATGGCGTTCTGTGGACTCCCTGGCAGCGTTGTAAGACGCTGTCGCGTTCCACTCTTACAGGCGAAGCTTAACATGTTAACCACACATCAGTAACACACGCAGACAGCCAATGGACGCGTCATTCGCTGGCAGCACTTGATTCATCATTCACAACCACATTCTTAACGTACGCTCCCTTGCCGCACATGCCAAGGACGTACACCACGATCACATTCTGCGCCATTCCTCTCTACTTTGCTTTGCTGAAACCTGGATGGATCCCGAAGAGCCTCTCGAAATCATAGATTTCCTATACTGCTGTGGTGCTCGCAGAGACCACAACAGAGCGGCGGGAGTCGCTATCTACTTGCGCACAGGTCTCTCTGCAATACCAGTCGAAATGTTTGGCCCGTCACATGAACTTGGCGAACTGTGCGCCGCAAAGTTGCCCAACGGCTTGCTGGTAGTAGCTGCCTACTTCGCCCCTACCGCACTCGCGAAATACGTCGTGCACTTCCTGCAACTCGCATTAACCGTCCATCGATCCACACCGATGTTAGTAGTGGGGGACTTTAATGTTGACATAAAGACAAACAACAATTTCCTAACACTTATGCGGGAGAACATCCCGTTCCTCTCGCTCGTAACGCGTCCCACGGCTGTGACAACCTCGCGAGGCACTTGTATAGATCTCGTCTTTGAGAATCAAGCATTGGTGTACCAAGTCGAACATATATCAGACTATTTCTCCGACCACAAAGCTTCATTCATGACTGTCAAGAACTGTTAGTGGAATCTTTGTTAAAGGAATACGTGTGAAAAATAAAAAAAAAACCTCTGTGATAGCGCATACATGTGTTGCTCGATTTCTTTGGCTCAATCTATCGAAAAGGTGAAACAGCTTTTTGCTGCGCTCAAATTTCGCATTAGGAAATAACGTAATCGTCGGTAATTTTTGTTCCTGGGAAGGCTCAGTGGCTGCTGGCTACAGTTAACCACCCGTAGGGGCACTCTGTGGGCGTCATTAACAGTCACGAGGCACGCGGCTGCCTTCAGTCCATTACTAAGAGAGTCGACCGGTTCAAGCACTCCCACGGCGCCGCTCTCTACATCTGCAGGCACATAAGCGTACAAAATGTGCTCCGACCACGGAAGGACGACAGCCTCATCGACCAGCTTCACGGCAACCCGCGAATATACCTTCTCTAATGATCCCACTGTTTGACGGGTGTCAATATCGGTACTGCGAACCTCAGCCCTGCTCCTGTTCAAAAACGGAACTTTTGAGCCCCCCGCATTAACTTCTTCTTCAGAGAATGAGACCACTACCTTCCCTTTTCTCAAAAAATCCAGCCCTAATATACCTGACACTCCGTTTGGCAGAGACACCGAGTCCGGGCATACGTAGCAGGGGTGCTCCAATGCAATTCCGCCGAGAGTGAAGTGTAACCGGTAGAGCCCACTTATGCCAAGAGGATCCCCCGTTATGCCTACAAATTTGGTTGCCATACCACCAGACGCTTCCAACACCTCGCGATCCCCTTTCCTTCGAAGCGTGTTAAAGCTGCTTTCCTTAAGCAAGGTCACCTTTGACCCCGTATCTATCAACAATTCCATGCAACAACCATTTAACTTGCAACGCACAACAGGGCATGCCTCGTCGGCCACACAAACCACCACCACCTCATTAGCTGCTGCTCCCTCCCCACACTCATCAGGATGGGGAGGACAACCTAGTTTTTTGTCCCTGTATCTGGAGCCTCGCTGTAGGCTTGCTTAGGGCGTGTCTCGCCTGCTTCTCTTTGTGGCTCCCCACGGCGCACGTTTGGGCAGAACCTTGCGATGTGTCCGCGACCCTGGCACGCGAAGCACGCGATTTCTTCAAAATCTCGCATACCGCGCCTGTAGCTTTGTGGCGGTCTCCGGTTTCCAGCGAATGGGCGCCGTTGAGCGCCCGCTTCAACCTGGCGTTCCACCTGCTGAGATAGCAGCTGCTCTAAGCGGTCTAACCGCTCTGTCAAGAGAGCAACCTCAGGGTTGGGCACCGCTCTCTATGACGCGAACTCTCGCTGCGGCCGCCGTTAGCGCCTCATTTCGTTCCTCATCCAATGCGGCCGCCACGGCTTGGTCGAAATTGCTCGGCTTGCGCGAGAGCACGAACCGGCGCACGGGGTCTTGCAGACCAGCCACAAACAAAGCGGTCATTTCCTCTTTAACTAGTTCCTCCGCGTATTTCTTGTTTAGCTGGTCTCCTTCCTCCTCCCTACTCAGCGTATCGCGCGCTAGGCGCTGAAGCCGCGACGCAAACGTTCGCACGTCCTCCCCTACCATCTGTCCGGCGTCACGGAACCTCTGTACCCGCACATGACGTGGTTCAGTGTCGAAATGCTCGAACGCGAGCTTCTTAAATTCCGCAAATGATTTTGTGGATTTTATTTTTTCGTCTCGCCAAGCAAAATCATGAGCAGCTCCTGCCATCTTACACCTCGCCATTCCCAGCATTTGAGCATCGGACCATCCCCCCATTTTCCCAATCTCTTCTAGCATGGAAAAGAAATCGCCGATTGGAATCCCTGTCTTATCCCCCGAAAACGTCGGAATGACGCTTCCTAATGCCAGCATGCTTGCTCCGAGCGACGGCTGTGGAGTGGGAGCTCCGTCAGTTACAGACATTTTTTTCCGCTCCAGCCCTCCGGTGCCTCAAGCCTCTCAAATGGGGGTCAAAGTCCCACAATCAGTCCCGTGATTCCCCTTTCATTACAATTTTGAAGTCATGAATGTCGCAGCATTCAGAGGACATTTGCTTTTTAGACCCCACTTCTGACACCAGTGTGACGACCCCACATAATGCGCAGGTCCACACGGGACGGAGAGGCAAGAAGACACCGTATGGCTCAGTTTAAACAAAAATGATGTAATCAATAATTATACATGGTACATCAGAGGCTGGGGTGTCCGAGCTTACGTGGCGACGCCGTCATGGGGGCGATGGATGGTCTCCGGAGTTGCGATCCGTCGGTGGCTGGCAGAAGCTGCGCGCCGTCCGGCTTCGGCGCTGAAGGACCCTTTTTCGTGAACGAACTCGTCCTCTGCGTGCCTTTCGTCCGCACTCGCCAGCTATATCTGCTCCGCCGGCCACGCCCGATCCCCCGTCTTCCCGACTGGAATGTTTTTTTTTTCTTCCTCCTTTCCACGGCGGCGCCCTGCGGCATCCCCGACATCCGTCGTTGGAATGTAGTTTGTCTCCCGCCGGCAGCTTTCTTCTCTTGTCCTTGTACGGCCAGGCATGCCTAATTGGGCTGGCTTTCCCTCCGGCCGGCGCCTTTGCACCATTGTACCCCTTCAGTGGCTTGGCGCCGCTGGGGGCTCCGTCTAGGCGGCGCCGCCGAACGCGGACCGTTTAAGGGGAGACAAGGGAGTAGGACGGTTGAGCACAAAGAAAATTCCGCCGAAGGTATGGGCCCTGGTATTTCACGCACGGAATGTCACACTCGCTCACCCTCCAGAAGAATGTTCTCAGGTATGGGCCCTGGTATTTCACGCACGGAACGTCACACTGCCCTCGAGATCAAAAGTGCCTGAAGTGCCTGCTTGAAAGATGGATGAATCGTGCCTTGCGAACTCTTTTCATGCCCCTGAAGCCAGCGGTTAAAAAATGTCAAAAAGATCGAGCAGCGCTCTAATTGGTGCTGAAATATATTATTCAGAACAGCTACTTACTTCAGAAGGGTATATGCTTGGGCAGCTACTTACTATTATGCGCGTGGGGAGAGAGCAACTAACGAAAAGAACACCGAGTGCGTGGGGTATATATAAGCACCACTTTATGATCATTATCACAGCAGGCATGACGCCGGTTCCTTTATAGTATCTGGCCCCGCAAAAAATTGTACAACTCAGACAGACGGCAAAGCGCATTAATCATTCAAAGCTGTTACAGCTTTGGCTTAGCAATTGCTTACTCCATTTGGCCGTTGATTCTACATCGTCAGCCGTAAGAGAAAGCCTCGGCGCGCTGATGCGAATCAGGGAAATCTGACCTGGCCCCCCGCCGCGTTCCACCCTGTCTCAATCTTCTCGTCAGCCCTTCCATCTCCCCTAGCACGGAGAGCGGAATTCCCTACTCTTAAATTTATACCTACCAACTAGGGCAGGTTGTGACCAATGAATTGAGTTTAAATTATGAAAATAAATTTAATCACTTAAAACGTTATGTGCATTAAGTTCGCTCAGTAATTAAGGCCTTACGGCTGACGCTGTGATACCATGGCAGAATGCATGCCTATATGGCTAAAATAACTAAAACAGCTTTCGCTCTTAAGGAATAAAAATGGAAGCACATGGCAGAACGAAGTGATTATGATATTTTAGACAATGGGTAGACGCAACACACATTTTTACAGGAACAAAGGAACAACATTTAGTACGCCATCATCCTACTCCGGTGAAAAAACCACGTCGCTCAAGAGCAAGAACTGCCGTATGTGACGTAGACAGGGTTCGGGCAGGTCGCCCAGTTGCGTCTGCCCGTCATCCCTGGCGGTGCACTCTATGCCGTCACGCACTACGCCTGCGAGGCGCATGAACTCTGTGAAGTCTTGCAGTCCGACCACGCACCGAGCAATCAGCTTCTTAGCTTGAGATTCGTCGACGAACGCCGTCGCCTGAAGCTCGTCTACCAAGGTCGGAGAGGTGGAGATCTTCTCGAAGGCCTCCGCAGTGTACTTCAGACGGGCGCCGGTGACGAAGCGAACAGCCCGCTTTACCAATGCTCGGTTCCTGTGTAGGACGTCATGGATGGTTAGCCGCTCTCCCATCAACTCATCAGCATTATAAAAACAGCTTAGGCCCTGCAGAGAGTAGTTATCCGCAAGCTCCGGCTTTGAGAGCTCCGTGATGAACGAAGTGAAAGCTTCGCGACTGGGAGCGTGTAATGTGAAACTACGCAGGGCTCGACTTCGATGCAGGAGGCTCGCCAGCGGTGCCATGTCACAGGAATTCTGCCTAGAGAAAATGAAGGTCATGCTGCGGATGCTCGGATTTTGGCACACGGCTTCGCATATAACGGGTCCGCACGCATTCCAGCACCGGGCACAGCACTCAGATTCCAGAGACAGCGCCAGGTGAGTGATGCTAATCGCGCTCTGGATCATCTGAACAATGGGCGTTGAGGCTGGCTCTGTCGCATCGTTAAAGCACAAAATCGAGTACACTCGTAGCGTGATGTGCGTCAGGTTAACAGACGTGGTCGCTCCTTCCACAGCAGTCTGGAGCCGGGCGAGGGGAACGGCGAACGAGGGGCAGCCCACCGGACGAATGCCTATGTCCGGGTAGTACACGATGCAGTGGCCACTGGCAACCACTCTGTCTTGCAGGCCGCATTCAGAGAGCATTCTGCAGATTTCCCATCTATGGCGACCGAGGTCTTCAAGGATCATCTTCTTCAGCGACTTGTTCGCGGTCACCGCTCGACAAAACTGCTGGCACTCAAAGAGGCTAAAGCCGCACATTGAGAATGTCAGCTCCGTGATGGAGGTGTCATTCTCGAGCACAGCAGAGATCCAGGGCATTACGTAGTCATCGTCAGCGTAGTCCAGAATGTGGCATCTTCGGGATGGGTGCCTAAAAATTCCTTCAATTACTTCGTCGTTATCGTCAGGGCAGGTGCACGTGAAGCTGAATTGCCTGAGCGTCTTGTTGGTGAGCAGAAGCTGCTTTATTGCCGTGGCGTACTCCATCCTGAGTGTGTCAACCTCTAGTTTAAGTCTAACCAGCCCCTTGCGAGTAGCCAGGGCATCGCAGATAGTCAAGACGTCTATGTTTGGACCATACCTAGCCTCTTTTATAAACAGCGATCTTAGGGACGAACTCTGCTGCAGGAACGTTCGAAAAAGGATATGCGGGTTGCCAGGGCCGTAGGGTATACCGCCGCCGTTAAGAATCCTTCACGAGAGTGACAGGTCTCGGATGCTCCTATTTTGGAGGAGCCCTGATAGGAAGGTTATGGAGGCCTTAGGGTGCACACGGACCTCCAAAGCTATAAGCGTCTTCAAGGTAGTTGTTTGCGCGAGGAGTGGCGCAAGATCGGCAATCAAGTGCGTGCGCAAGTCCACGGACAGGTCGAGCGGTGTCAGTCGTGTCAGGGAAATTATAGTCTCTGCAAGGGCGTCGGAGACAACAACTCTCGGCGACCTCAAGTCCAACGAAAGCCTCTTCAGCTCCAGCGCGTCGCGAACTGCGAGGCACACGATATCTTCATGGCCGGCGATGATTTTGTCGTTGATGGTGACTCCCGCAACGCAGTGGTGCTTAGTCAGCAGATAGTACAGAAGTGTCGCGGCCCGGTGCTTCTCTTCCGTCATGCCGGGGTTTCTCGTGCATGCGCCGTGACTCGCCGGAACGAGGATGAGCTGGGAGGCAGCGTCCTCTTGTAGCTCCAGCCCGACGGCCCAGAAAAAGCTGTTCCAAGCTTTAGTATTGGCTACGATGTGGCACAGATGGCCTTCCCGGCTCGTACATGGTCGACGATGGTCGACTTTTAGACCGGCGTACCGGCTGCAGACTCCTTCCATCTCTTCAAGTGGCAGCGACGGGGCCTTGGGCGCCTCAAAGTCTTCGGGCAGCTCCACGCTTTCGGGCGCTTCCTTGTTTACCCGCTCCTCGACGCCTGTGGGTTTCGCGACGCCTGGGGATGCCTCGGCTTCGGCAGGAACCTCCACATCGGCGGGCGCCTGCTCGTCTTCGGGCACTTCTTTGTTTTCGGGAACACCAGCCTCCTCGGGAACTGGCACCTCCACAGGAACCTCTTCGGACTGCGGAACCTTTTTGGGCGCCACAACCTCCGCTTGGTCAGTTTTGACGGCAGCGCTTTCATCTGGGCGCTTCCGCTTTAGCATGGTGGCAGCCCCGTCCGGATGGAACTGACCTGCAAGAAAAGCATTGCGGAATAAATAAAAGGCCCTTGGCGCAGCTCAAATGACGAAACACATTTTCTGCTGATCTCGCCCAGGCTCGTGACTTGAGTAATGTACAGCATCTTGAATTTAAGTTATTCACCATGCATGTTTTACAGCAACGCGTCCCCACTGCCGTGATCTTGTTCATTCGTCTGATAATTCAACCGGGCGTGACCCACAAAGACATAGTTGGCGTGTAAGGTTGCGTGGAGAGCATGTTGGCATGATAATCCTGGGCATGAGACGAGCTAAGAGTTTTTCTAAAATCGCCTTTTGTCCCTACCCTGTGCTACAAGATCTATCCCTGCCGTACAAGCATGCAATTGATGACGTCACGTGGAAACCATTTATTCATCCAGAGAAGAGATGAAAATACAGCTTGAGAGGATAAGTATCCTTAAAAAGCTGCCACAAGGATGCGTTCTTACGTAAACAAAGGAAGAGAAGACAGGAGAAATTATAAATGAAGCCAAAACACTCGAGTGTCACGGCGTCGTACGGGATGCATAATCATCATGAGCCTACGTCCACTGTAGGACAGACGCATCGCCAATGCATCTCCAATTAACCCAGTCATGTGTGAACTGCGCACAGCTTATCCCCGCAAACTTCTTCATCGCATCCACCCATCCATCTAACTTTCTGCCGCACCCTGCTACGCCTGTCTTCTCTTGGTGTCCAGTCCTTTACCGTTAACGACCATCAGTAATCCTGCCTTCGCATTGCATGGCATGGCCAAGTCCATTCCTTTTGCCTTCCCATTAGGAGCTGAGCCGGGCTGAAGCCACTCACACCTGGTGTATCCCTATAGCTGAGAAGGGCCAAGTGAGGATCTTTTGCCTTACGGAAGGTATCTTTCACAGTCCGGATCATTCGCTCTGCCTCTCCGTTAGACTGTGGGTAATGGGGGCTACTGGTGATGTGGTCGAAACCATAAGATGCGGCGAGTACGGTAAATTCACGTGAAGAAAATGGCAGACCGTTGTCTGACTTAACCTGTTGCGGTATCCCATGACGGGCGAACAGGCTTTTGAGCGCCTCAATGACCACCGGAGCTGTTGTACTTTTCAATGTCACCACCTCTGGGAACCGGGAGTAGTAGTCCACTACCATCAAGAAGGTTTGAGAATTGTGGTGAAATAGGTCCATGCCCAGAACTTCCTAGGGACGACCAGGGAGATTTGTAGGAAGGAGTGGTTCCACTGAATTCACTCGAGTAAGGGCGCACCTTTCACAGCTGGTCACGAGGGAGGTTATCTCCGCTGTTATGCCAGGCCACCACACAGATTCACGAGCGAGGGCCCTGGTGCGGCCGATGCCCTGATGTCCTTCATGCAGAAGCGTCAAGACTGCTGGCCTCATTGCTGCGGGGATCAAGAGGCGAGTGCCTTTGAGGAGAAGACCATCACAAACAGAAAGTTCATCCTTCACTGATTCATACTTTGAGACGTGAAGAGGTATCTTCGACTTCTTTGGCCAGCCATGCTGGCAGAAAGAGATGAGCGTGGTGCATTCTCCATCACAACTTTGGGCATACCTGATATCCTGCATGTTCAGAGGAAGCACATCTGGAGCAGAAGCCACGACTTCGGTAGCAAAAAGTTCCACTGTGTCTACTGGATGCACTTTGGGAGGGATGCGAGACAATGCATCCGCTGTAGCCAACAGTTTTCCGGCCACGTACATGATCTGAAACTGGTAAGGCATTTGTCTTAAGCCTGAGTCTTTGCACCCTCGGAGGAAGCACGGCAAGTTTCATTTTGCCAAACAATGACACGAGAGGAAGGTGATCAGTTTCTACGGTAAAGGTGATGCCCCTGATGAACTCGTCGAACTTCTGGATGGCCGACGGGTGAGCCAAGGCCTCTTTTTCTGTTTGACTGCACCTTTGTTCTGTAGTCATCATTGCCCTTGAGGCAAAGGCTACTGGCCTCTGCTCACCAGTCGGTTGTGCTTGTAGCAGGACTGCTCCGAGTCGAAAAGAGCTGGCGTCGGCAGAGACTGTTGTGGCATACGATGGGTGGTACTTGGCCAGGCAGCGTTCAGAAGTCAGAAGTTCCTTGACTTTTTTGAATGCAGCTTCCTGTTCATGCTGCCAAGTCCAACTAGCATTCTTATTGAGAAGGGTGCGTATCGGAGCAGTGATTTCCGAAATATGAGGCAAGAACCTGGCAAGATGATTTACCATCCCGAGTAAATGTCTGATACCTGCAACGTCTGTGGGAGGTGGCATTGCATACACTGCATCGATCTTGCCTGGGTCTGGCTTGATGCCTTGTGCTGAGACGACGACACCTAGGAAGGAGACCTCGGAGTCCCCAAAACAAGACTTGTCTTTGTTCAAGGTGACACCTGCAGTTGCAAGACGAGTGAACACTTGTTCAAGTCTTGCATCGTGTTCATGCTTGGTACGTCCAAAAACAATAATATCGTCAATCATGTTGACAACACCCTCCTGACCTTCAAGGATTCTTGCCATTTGCTTTTGAAAATACTCCGGGGCGGAAGTGATGCCGAAGGGCAGTCGCAAAAACAATAGCGACCGAAAGGTGTGATCAAAGTTGTCAATTCTTGCGAGTCTGCTGACAACTTGGCTTGGTGGAAGCCTGCAGTTGCATCGAGCTTCGATAAAAGGCTGCGTCACCGATGAGCCCAAGAACTTGTTCAACAGTAGGAAAAATGTCTTTCCCTGAGAACCACTTTGTTTAGTCGAGTCAGAACTGATCAAAGTCGAGTCAAAGTCTGATACACACACAAACGATACTTTCCATCCTTTTTTGGTTTATCAATACGGCGAATGACGCCGTCGCTTTCCAGTTTTTCAAGTTCTTGGCGAACAACTTCACGCAGCGGGATTGGTAACCGTCGAGGTGCACTGAGTGAGAACGGCACAACATCTTGTTTCAAGCGAATGGTGTACTCATCTCTGAGCGTGCCGAGGCCACGTAACAGTTCCGCATGAAGCTTTGGCTGAGGAGTGTTGACAGTACCCAAAAATTTCACAACTTCAAGAGCTTGGATGGCTGGTAGACCTAGTAAAAGTACTGAAAGTGCCTCAATGACGTAAAGACGCTGGGAGCTGGTCTTCCCTTGCCAAGATAGCTGTGCCAAATATGAGCCCCGTAGACGCAGAGGTTGGCCACCGGGCCCTGTCAAAATAGCGTCTACCTTGGCGAGCTCAGCCGGGACTCCAAGGTAGTCACTTGGAGCTGCGGAAACCTCGGCACCTGAGTCTGCTTTGGACTGAGTTGTGTAGTTGTCGACTGTGATATCCACATACTTGGCTTTAGCTGGCACCTCGAGAGCATGCATTTGGATAGCATTGAGTTTGGCCTGCCTCGACTTCCTGGAGCGGCAAACTTCCATGAGACTTCCATGAAGACCAACTTGCAGGGTTGCAGAAGTCGAACGCGTCTGGCGGCTGCAGAGTGAGGCCTAGCCACTGGGCCTGCTGGGCGCTTTCCGGGAGCATCTTTTGCCGTTGACGGTCGTTGAGAGCTGCTTTTAAAACTGGTTTTTCATGCTGCTGTCACTTCTGACACTATGTTGCGTGGGTGTTCCCGTGCTGTCGTGCCGGGAGGCAGTGAGAAAGAAAAAGAGAGCCAGGCGACCACTCCGCTCCAGGACCAAGCACAAAGTGATTTATTACAAACCCCCTAGCTGCGCTTCAGCTTAGAGGGCGCCACTATTAAGTTCATAGGTGGCGACCCCAACAGAGGAAATTAAGAGACTCTGAGCCCGATGGACTTGCTGGTGTTAAGTATGACATTAACCTAACCCTGCCGCTCGAGCAGTGAGACAAAGTGCGGGAACTGCTCAATCGCTACCATGGTGCCTTCACGTCCTCGCCACGCATCGGGCGGACGCATCTTGCGAAACATCGCATTATTACAGATGAAAATGTTCCGCCACTCCGACAGTCACCTTATAGAGTGTCTACCAAAGAACGTGAGGCTATTAGCGCACAGGTGAAAGAAATGCTCGCAAACGACGTTATTCGCTGCCAACACTAGGCCGTACTTGCTGGTCGTCCCCGTGTCTCTACGCAATGAAATTCTTCATGCCTGCCATGACGAACCCGCTTCTAGCCACCTTGGGGTTACTAGAACACTAGCCAGAATTCAAGAGAAGTACTACAGGCCTCGCCTGGGTCATGACGTTGCACACTACGTCCGCACTTGCCGGGATTGCCAGTGCCGTAAGATCCCGCCCGTGAAGCCAGCCGGATTCCTCAAGCCCATTGAGCCACCTTCGCAAGCGTTTCAACAAGTCGGCATGGACTTGCTGAGAGCCCTTCCTACATCAGGCTCCGTAAAAAGGTGGATAATCATAGCCACTGATTATTCAGTGGATAATCATGCCACTGATTAGAGACTGCTTCCCTTCAGAGTAGCACTACTAGGCAGTAGTACCCATGTGCCTCCCGTGCTTCTGGCATGCTGTGCCTACTGCCATGCACAGCTTTGTATAAAGGCACTTTTTCATGTTCTTTTTGTCAGTTTTCTACATTCCATAAAAATACTCCTGAAATTCATCTCTTCATTCATTGTTTCACTGATGTGCAGTATTGTTTTCTATCTAGAAATGTATTGTCGGATAGAACTCGAGAACAAGGCGGCTTTTCCCCATCAAAGGAGGACCCCCTTCCAGTGGCATCGGCCGATTCTCGTGACGCTGCTACCATGACAATGCACAGAGGGTACTATTTTAGACCGTGCAGGGAAAGGACTAAACCCTTTCATGTGCCACTTCCTGCTTTGACATGCTAGCTGGGTCATGAGAATTGGCCGACGCCATTAGCTGGAAGGGGGTCCAATGACGGGGAAAAGACAATTCGTTCTTGAGTGGTATCCGGCTATAGTGGCGTGAAACTGCGAGTTCAGCAGTGGAATAAACATCTCGAATGCTGTACCCCTTACAGCTGGCTACATTTATTTCAGAAGAGGCAAAATACGGGCTGGTTGGTACATGTTTGAAGAATTGGATAAAACAGCGCAACCGAAGACGAGGAAAGAGAAGGACAGCTTTGTGCTTGTCTTTCTCTTGTCTCGTCTTCCGTTGCGATGTTTTATCCAATTCTTCATACATTTATTTTTTCAAAAGTTTTTCGAGAACATCAATGAGCCTGTCTTCCCGACTGGCAGCGCGTTCCTGGAGAGCCAGCTGGCGTTCCTTGAGTATCCTGTCTTTCGCTCTTTCCTGCTCCGTGGCACAACGTGGCTGCCGTTGCTCCTCAAGCAGCTGCTGCAGGATCGCTGTTTGTGCTGCCAGCCCCTTTGTTGTAGCTGGCCGCTGCCTCCTAGGTGGATTCGGCGAGCTCGCCGCCTCTGAGGGACCAGACGTGACACAGCCTGGAACTGAAGATGTTGCTGTCACAGCAGTGGTAGCAGATGATGCCCCTGAGAAGGGCTCAGGGGCGTCATCTGCTACCACTCCTGTGAGAGCAACATCTTCAGTTTCAGGCTGTGTCACGTCTGGTCCCTCAGACCCCCTTTCATTTCCATCCAGCATGCTGGAGAAAATCTGAAAGGATACATATGTTCTGCGTTAAAGTAGCAGGGATGATTCTACATGCACTTGCAGGGTACTGTAGTTTGAAAAAATTCAAGACAATGCAAAATGCGGCATAATGGGATTTTTTCAGTACTGCATGCTGTTCCCTGTTGCTTCAAGTATGTGCTGCATTCAGTAAAATCAATCTCATAAACCGTTTTGTTCACTTACTAGAAACAAAAACAGTCTCCATGACTACACACCTGTTCAGCGGTTTCATTCTCATTGCAGCTTGATTCCTCCATCAAGCTGCAGTCATTAACTGGTAGGGAGCCCAGGAACCGGTGCAGGTCCCAGTAATAGCGCCAGGTGATGCCCCCAGACCCAGTCGTCCTCCCACGACTGAGAAATCTGCAAAGACAAATGCATAAGCTGTGATCAACACTGCTTGACCTCATGACCTTTACTATAAATAAAGTGTTTCAAAAATATGAAAATGTCGCGAGGTAATGCATGGCCTGTCCTTCAATGACTATTAAAGTCTGAAATGAGGAAATGGGCACGGTGCAACGTAATGGGCAAACAAGGGAATTAAGGAACCTTTGCATGAGACAAACATGAGCACCGAGTGTCCAAAAGTTCCACGCGGCGAGCAAGTTACAAAGGCGTATACAGGTGTATAATTTAAATGAGTTGTGCGTAAATAGCAGGCCTGAAGCACTTGTATTTGCAGCTCTCACTGGACACTGTATCAATTCAAAGCCGCAATCGATGTTGAATATGCCCGAGAGTGAATAGGAGCATAGCAGAATACAGAAAATAACTGACAATAGTCTTTAGTTTGCACTTGCAGCGTGCTAGGTGTCATTACGGAAAATATTGCGGCGCAACGACGACAACACAAGAAAAGGACAGCACATGTGGGAGTGTTGCATGCGTTGTCGCCGTTGCACCGCAGTATTTTTTTCAGTCATGCACCAACTTGCCCCACAGGCCGTCATTGTACGGCATCATTGAGCACGCGGACAACCTAGCTCAAAACCACACAAAGCGTACACGGAAGCGATGCAAATGCCAATTTACGAGAGCGCCCCAAACATATAACTCACCTATATTTATTGCGCATGTTTTCAATTTTTTTTTTTCACTTCCTTGGTGCCCTTCATGATGCCGGCTGCTTGCAGCTTTTCCGCGATGGCTGCGTAGACTTTTGCATTGCGCTTCGTGCGCCGGAGGTCGCCCAGGCTATCCTCCCATAGCCTTATCAAGGCGTACGTCTCGGATTCGGACCAAGACGCCCGCTCTCTTCTTGTATCAGCCGCTGCGCAGAACTCCATGTTGCACACACACACACACACACTGCACTAACAAAGAACCTGCTTGGATTGCAAACACTGCAGTGTTGCACCGTCACAAGGGTCCCTAGAAATGTCCCACCGAAACGGTTGCATGTGGTTGCTACGGTCGCCATGCTAGCCGCCATAGCCATACCGCTGCGGCTGCCTAAAAAAATATAGCAGCTGAAAACAAGAATGTCGGAATATGTGCAGTATATATTTTTAATGGCAACGCAAATAAGTTTACATGAACAAGAGGGCAAAAAAAATTAGTTACGTTCAATAAAACGCCATTTTTATTGCCGACGTTTTATTCTAATTTCGAAACGCTGCTACCGAGGCTATACACTTCGCCTCTCGGGAAAAGTGAAGTGAGTTCCCCAAACTCACTTCTTGCCGAGTGCGTTCAGCAGCGAGTGTCATTAATACCCCTGTCACACGGGCAAGTTTAGTGACACTTTCACGAAGTGCACTTCTCCAGAACGAGTGACACTTTCGGGGCGTGCTGCTACACGGAAAAATAAAGTGTCATTCGGAATTGATGGTGGTGACGATGGCTTTTAAAGTAAGGCACAAAAAATATTACTTTCCGCGCTTCAAAGCTTTAGTGTACAGTAGATTCCAAACTGCAAGCAATTTTTTATGATTATCAAGAAGCTTTGTGCAATATTGGCGATTACAAAATAGGCTTCGCAAGACGAGACAAGCCAGGAGCAGAGCTTCACTTTTTGAAGCATCATGGCGACCCATCATGGCGACGTTTCTGCGCAGCTGACGCCCGCTGTCTTCTTGCATCAGCCGCTGCGCAGAACTCCATGTTGCACACACGCACTGCACTGACAAAGAACCTCGTTGGATTGCAAACACTGCACTGTTGCACCGTCACACCGAAACGGTTGCAGATGGTTGCTACGGTCGCCATGCTAGCCGCCATAGCCATACCGCTGCGGCTGCCTAAAAAATTATTGCAGCTGAAAACAAGAATGTCGGAATATGTGCAGCATATATATTTAATGGCAACGCAAATACGTTTACATGATCAAGAGGGCAAACAAAATTAGCTGCGTTCAATAAAACGCCATCTTTATTGCCGACGTTGTATTCTAATTTCGAAACGCTGCTACCGAGGCTATACACTTCGCCCCTCGGGAAAAGTGAAGTGAGTTCCCCAAACTCACTTCTTGCCGAGTGCGTTCAGCAGCGAGTGTCATTAAAGTTCATCGTGTGACACGATGCGAATGACACTACAGGCGAGTGTCACTCGTTGAAAATGACACTAAACTTGCTCGTCTGACAGGGGTATAAAGTTCATCGTTGACACGATGCGAGTGTCACTCGTTGCGAGTGTCACTAAACTTGCTCGTCTGACAGGGGTATAATCAGTTTCTGCGTAAGCTTGTTTTCCAATCAAAAGGTCTCTTTCACAGGCGACACTCTCGCATTCTTTGTGAAAGCAGTTCCCTCTTCTGAGCAAACTCAGGAATGTCGCCAGTTCACTTCAAGATGGCCCCAAGAGAGTCGTCGAAAGAGTACAATGGAAAAGCACAGAAAACGGGATTGCAGTCGACCGGCTGTTTCTATCTGCAACTGAGGCTACGTTTCTGGTTATTGCGAGCGAAGCTGACCTTGAACACCTAGACGTAAACACTCGCATTTTGCGATAATTATGCAGGTTCAAGTAAAAAAAAATTGTTTTGGTGCGCAAATCTCTTTTTTCCGGAACTATGACATTTAAGCATTTCTTTATTGCTAGACGATTTCCGCGTAATTTCGTAAGCAGAAGCACACCAGAATTCCTGTAAATTTGTTGAGTTCAGCTGTTTTCTTTGTGAAGTTGGAATCATATGAAGTATGAGCTTTATAAAATTGTTATCTTGAGTTCTTACAGAGAAGACACACTGATTAAAATTTATGGTCGTAGAGTAACGGCAAAGTAACGTGCGATACTTTTTTTCGGTAACGGAAACGCGTTGCCTTTTTTGCAGGTAACGTAGGGCGGTAACGCGTTATTTTTTTTTTTTAGTGTAACGAGTAACGTATTTAGTTACGTTTTTTCGGTAACGCCTACAACACTGCGTGGGACAAAGCGGTCGCGCTACGCCAGCTGCAGACACGCAAGAGACGGTTTTGGTCGAGGCAGAACCACGGGATGGGTGCCACGTAGAAGACGACGAAGAGCAGGCAGTGCCACAACTCCATCGAAAAACGAACCGCGTGTCCCAGGAATTCAAGACCAAAAAAAGCACGAGGTCACATCCTTTCATTCAACATATCTATGCAATCATTGGCGGCCGTCCTGGGTTTTTTTAGGATGCACTTCATCCAAGAATTTTGCAGGTCAACCTAAGATTAAAGTATGAAGCGTTATATCAAAGTCAGGTGTGTAATACAGCTCGGAAATCAACGGCTCCGTGCAGATACGCAGTCCACAGTTATGCAAGGAGCACCGCAGACGCGCCGCAGCTGTCGAGTGGCGCCGAGTCACCGATCACTTCCCCGCGAATGCGCCTGAACTACATGCGGCTCTCCGGTTTCACGGAAGCGCTGCTGTCATTGACTGCTATCCGAGCTTATGTACCGGAATCGAGGGGAACTAAACACGCGACCAAGTTTCGTCGCTGCGCCTGTTTTCTCGGCCGCCTCGAGCAGCGCTAACAAGCACAGCTTCCCAATCAAATTGGCATTCGTTCACGACGTAGTTTCGTGCGGCTCTAGCGCTCGGCGACTTACCGGCCGAATTTCCGATGCACGCGGATTCCAAACGGCGTTCTGAACGCGACACGCGAAGGAAACATCTTGACAACAATAGCGCGGTCGGGCACGGACAAGAAAGACTACACAAACACAGGCACTGACTGACAACATGGTTTATTGCCTTGAACTGGCTTATGTAGGCCCAGTTCCGTGACCACACAGAAAAACAATAACTCACTTCCAGTGGCATAGTTATCTCGTTGGTCCATAACCTTCCCTCCAGCCATTGGCATGCTCATGGGCGCTTAGAAAGATTAGCTTTTTTTTTGCTAAGGTGTACGGATGGCTTGCTGGCACATTTACCTGAGGATATTGATATTGCTTGAGCTTCTACTATCACCCTTGTGGCGGTGTCGCGGCACTTGTGTAAAACGGCCGTTCTTTCAAAGGCCGGTGTGCAGTTTTTACATCGGCTGCAGTGTTTGCTTAGCTCAAACATCCTGTAGTCTTTCTTGTCCGTGTTCCGACAGCGCTGTTGTTGTCAAGATCTGTAACCAAGAAGCCATCAACTATATACTAATGAAGAAAACATGCTTGCCCAGCAGGAGATCGTCTTCTACGTGCACCGCAATCATGGCGGCCGGCGGCTGCGCGGCTGCGTGCCAGTGCATACCACCTATAGACATAAAAAAAGTTTTTTTTTTAATCTTCAATATAGGACGACTCAGTCGACGTGCTTGCAAACGACGGCGGTCTTCTAAGTTCTGAATCTTACTGAATAATTTGAAATAATGTGCAAACAGCAAAACCCTCCTCTTCACGACCTGTAACGGCAAATCATTAATAAATACTAAAAATAACTGCTGTCCCAATTTGGAGCATTGAGGAACTCCCGATGTTATAAACTCGTCGGGCACACAGTGGGATGAAGCAGCTCGCGAAGAGGGGGAAAAAGGAACGCTAAAGTGAGCTGCGGGAACTCACGCATCAACTGAACCTGATTAGAACGCAAACAATGCGATCCCGGTTAAGCGTTTTCAGAAGAGGCGATAATTTCCTGACTTTCCTTGAAAATGTTGAGAGAATCGGCGCTGAGGAGGAGCTGGACCAGGGTTACTGGTCTAAGATGTTGGTGGCCATCCTCCCAGGTGATGTCGGCGGCGTACTAGAGCGCCTGTCCGACGAGGAGGTCGACAATTAGGAGTCCGCGAAAAGAGCACTTTACAGGTACTTTGGCATTCGTGGAGAGGCGGACTCCACGTATGCCAAAGTACCTGAAGTGAAGTGATGGAAGCGGGCAGCGCTCCCATCTGTGTGTCAGCGACCAGCCTAGGAACCCCGCTTGGTCAGCTGGGAACACAGCCGTTGCTGAGGGGAGTAACGACAGGACAGGTTCAAGCCCAGACAGGAAGGCCAGTTCGGCAGCTGCAGGGGCAGTATTTGTCGACTTAAAGGCGGTGAAAAAAAGTTGTAACAAGCTCGACGAGGACAAAGGCAAAGCGGCCGTCTCCAGCTCTGAGGCAGAGGCTGCTTTGAGGATTGCGGCCGATGCTTTCCCTCAAGAAGAAAGTAGTGAGCTCGCAGGCCAATGCAGTCAGGGAATCAAAGGGGACTCCCCTTCAATGCGACTGGCGAACAGTAGTAGCCAAGTATTGGAGGCGTTTGACTGTAATCAGAGTGACAGTGAGTCACGAGAGTGCGCCGCTGAAACCCCAGGCCAGAACGCAGCGTTAAAAAAAGTGTGTGGTTCAGGTAGAGTTGCGGGCCAGGTAGCTAGGATCATGGGGTCGTATAGCAAGCCTCAGGAGAGCGAGTTGCTATAGGTTCAGCGGAAAGTAAAATGCAGTCGAGACAATTCTGGGCTACGACGTGCAGTGACTCATCGAAAGCGCGAGCCGATAGTTCAAGCGAGAAGTGCGGCTCGATGCCGAGTCAAAGAGCGGATGTGAAAGGTGAGGGCACCGCGAGAAAGGGGGGTGCGCAAGAAAGAACAGCTAGGGCAGTTTCTCGAAAGCGGTCGCGCGCAAGGAGAGCCAAGCGAAGCGGTAGTCCGCAGAGAAAGTACGACAGATGGGCCCAAAACATTGTAAGGAAAGAAGTCTTTCGCATTCATTTGAAGTCCTTCGAAGGCGTTGCCGACGGGCAGCATGACTCATTCAAGGGAGGCTTATACCTGTTTACAGTCCTCTGGCAAAAATACGTGGCTCATGCTAGCATTGTTATACTGTGACAGCAGGTTTGCTGAAGGTTGGCCTCCTTTACCATGCTCTTTTTTTCTTCGTTGGTCTGTGGTATCAGTGGTCTATTTGTGATAAGAACGTCATATCCCTTAAATACAAGCCAACATTTATTTGTCCAAAGTGTGCCTTTCAGAGACTTCTAATTGCCCGTTAGTTTTCAGAGGGCTCAAAATTCGACTTCCAACATTTAAAAAAAAAAATATTGGGACTGCGTGAGCGCTGTTCACGCACGCAGGCTATGCCACTATAGGCAAGTACAGAGTGAGAGAATAGTTTTCTCCCAAGTTTTTAAATAAAATAAATGAATAACCTTTAAAGACACTATGGGTAACGCGCATGTTTGTTGGAATTTTTTAACAACCATGGGTCCCGAGTTTCAATTCAAATACCCGTAATCGTACACATACAAAGTGGCGACGACGCGGTTGAAGCTGCGTTGGTACTATGGCGCTTCTTCCGCCAAACGATGCAGGGCGTCAGGTGAAGTAGATAACGGTTTGCCATCCAATTTCGGGTAAACAAATGGAAGAAATGTTTTCCGGAACCGCTTCACTGCAATACAAAAGTTTCTATTCCACCCTGACTGCCTTGAAGATACGATAAATAGGATTAAAGAGTCCCTGAAAAGCGCGCTCGAGGCTGCCTACAATGCGCTTGTATTATGCAGAGTACAGGATACCGAGTGCTCTGCCGCATATAGGACCTCAAAAACGAGCCAATCATTTCAGTGTATATTTTAAAACTCTGCCCTCCGCGCCTCGAAGCGACCTGTGGAGCAGAGCTTTCGCCCGAATCCGTGTGCAATGCGTCATGCAGCGTTCGTTGCGTCGCAGCGAAGTGCTGTGATTGGTTCACCGTGGCGTCTCTTTCTGACGTCACGCAACTCCCATGGCCGCGGCCGGAAGCTCCGCCCCCTCCCCCCGCGCGCTTCGCAGCTGGCGCAGGAGTCCCGATATTTCAGCGCGCAAAAAGTCACGAGAGAGAGGAAGGCGCGAAGTCGCATTAATTCAAATTTTGACTACAATTGACTCAGCTTCCACAAAACGACGGCCTCAGAGTTTCTAGTAAACACCTGCAGGCTAGCTGTAATCGATAGAAAGTTTTTAAAATATTATTTTATCACTAGGTTAACGGCATTTGTTAACTCACTTTTCCTGTGCCTGATCACATGGATAAGAAGCGAAATACAAAATGGCTTTCCGTGAGCTGCACGTAGTACATCAGATCCAATCCAAAATAGAAGCATTTTACGTTTTAATTACGGCTCGTTTATTGCCAGGAGAATTGCGCTTTATAGTAATACGTATTGGTTTGATTGTTTTTTTTTTAGCGTGCGGTTTCTTGCGAAACAGTGCCCCCGAAGATATTTGCGGGCGGCAGGAACTGTGTCCAAAACCTTTCCGGAGTGTCAGAATATTACCAGCTAGGGCTGTGGTCCGCTAGGCCCCAAGCGCCACCGCAGCTTGTCCGCCTTTTCCAACAACCGCGCTTAATCAGGGAGCCCGGCGTCACATACTGACTCTATTAATTGGTCCCCACCACCAGTCGGGGACGTTGCCGTACTCCCAGTGTCCAACGCCTACGGCTGACCCAGACAACAGCCACAATCCGGACCATATTCAAGATTTTCGAGTGACTGCGATGCTCACATCCTTTATGAATATCCTCCGTGCTCTGCTTTCTAGCCTGCGCACTCCAGTAGCGCAATGCAAGTAGTGGTCGCCCTACATCCAATTCTTGCGGCTCAACTTAACTGCAGCCATCATCCGAGAACCTACACATGGACACTGCGGTATACGAAAGGAAACCGCAGTGTGTAGCTACTTGAGAGCCACTGCCTTAAGGGACAGACTGCAGTCCTTGCCCCTTCTCGGATATTCCTTCCGGTTAGCTTCCCTGCCTTCCCTCTTGAGCTGTCTATGCCTCTGCACAAGCAGCGGTTTTTGTGTTAGTCACCGCACTAATGCATAAAGATGACGTAGTAGCTAACTGCGGAACGAAACTACGAACTAAATTGTGTCTGCACTGTGCGCCCTTGAAAAACAAAGGCTTTCCTCCGCATCCTGCGACTTACGTAAAGCTCGTCATGCGGCCCTATCGGTTCCCATGAAGTCGGTTAATTTATCGTTGTAAGAATGGCAAGGACGAAGTACTCTGGACTTCACAAGAACTGCCTTTGAAACATAAGCGCGTGGCTTAAACGTTCGGTTTTACGTCCTCTATCACTTTTTGACCCGGGTCCTCCTTATTGCGCTGTTGTGACCACTATGAAAAAGTTCCAAGCCCGGACATTTACTTTAGATAAATGTACAAATGTAATTTCTGGTCATTTAATGTGCACTTGTTTACTCAATATAAATGCATTTATTTATAAGAAAGATTGAGGTTGGGGAACGAAAGAGGCAAATTCTTTTTCCTTCTTTTATTCGTTGTGTAGACATTTGCGATAAGCATGCGTCAACGTGTAGTTTTTTGGCATGCTGAACCGCCCTCGAGATCAAAAGTGCCCATAGTGCCTGCTTGAAATATGGATGAATCGTGCCTTGCCATCTCTCTTGAAGCACCTGAAGCTAACGGTTAGAAAATGTCAAAAAGACCGACAGCTCTTATTGGTGTAAAAAATAGCGCACAGGGAACACACGGGACGGAAAGTAAACGACGCAGACAAGCGCAATTTTTTACATCATGAACGTTATCCAACTTGCCCAACTTTCCGCTTAGCTCTTATTGGTGCTGAAACAGATTGTTCAGAACAGCTACTTACTATTATGCGCGTCGCGAGAGAGCAACTAATGAACAGAACGCAGAGTGCGTGAGGTATGTGTAGGCATCACTTTATTGGTATCACAAAATGATCATTATCACAGCAGACACGTTGACGGTTCGTTTATAGTATATGGCCCCGCAAAAAAGGGGCCGCAAAAATTTGTACAACTAATCCAAACGGCAAAGCGCATTAATCATCGAAAGCTGTTACACTTTTGGCTTAGTCATTTCTTACTGCATTTGACCGTTGATTCTATATCCTCAGCCGTAAGAGAATGCCTCGGCGCGCCAATGCGAATCAGAGAAATCTGACCAGGCCGCCCGCCGTGTACCACCCGGTCTCAATCATCACTTCTGCACTTCCATCTCCCCTAACACGAAGAGGAGAATTTCCTACTCTTGAATTTATACCTGCCAACCAGGGCAGGTTGTGACCAATGAATTGAATTTAAATTATGAACAATAAATTTAATCACTTAAAACATTACGTGCATTCAGTTTGCTCAGTAATTAAGGCCTTATGGCTGACGGTGTGATATCAAGGCAGAATGCATGCCTATATGGCAAAACCAACTAAAACAGCTTTCGCCCTGAAAGGTGCACTGAAGAGGAATCTGAACTTGTCTTTTTGCCGCGCGGTAACTCGATCTACACGTTCCTAGCATTCTTAGAAACAGTGACTTATTGCCCTGTGTGGCCGCTTTCCCCAATTAAATCGAATTAACGTCCGGCTCCCGCCTTTTTTTTTTTTTTGAATTCTCCCTCGTACGGTGGGCGGAGTCGACCAACGCGTGAAGCGCCTTTCACCCAGTCCCGTGGCGGCTTGACGCTCTGCCAACGGCGGAGTAATACGTAGTAGTCCGTAGTAGCAAATTGTCCGCGCGTATTTATATTTCTTCGGGCTTATTTTTCTGCTATATTATCTCCGAATGAAACTATTTATTCATGGAAACCTAAAAAACAAAATAAAGTGAAAGCAAAGCCTCCACGGGACTGGGTGAAAGGCGCTCCACGCGTTGGTCGACTCCGCCCACCGTACGAGGGAGAATTAAAAAAAAAGGCGGGACCCGGACGTTAATTCAATTTAATTGGGGAAATCGGCCACACAGGGCAATAAGTCACGGTTTCTAACAATGCTAGGAACGTGTAGATCGAGTTCCTGCGGCAAAAAGACAAGTTCAGAATCTTCTTCAGTGCACCTTTAAGGAATAAAAATGTCAGCACATGGGAGAACGAAGTGATTATGATATTTTGGACAATGGATAGACATAACACACATTTTTACGGGACCACGTGTACAACAACCATTACGGCATCATTCTACGCCGCTGAAACGAGCACGTCTCTCAAGCGCAAAAACTGCCGTATGCGACGAAGGCAAGGTTCGGGCACGTCACTCAGTTGCGTCTTCCCGTCATCCCCGGCACTGCACTCTATGCCGTCACGCACTACGCCTGCGAGGCGCATGAACTCTGTGAAGTCTTGCAGTCGGAGCACGCACCGAGCAATCAGCTTCTTAGCTTGTGCTTCGTCGACAAACGCGGTCGCCTGAAGCTCGTCTACCAAGGTCGGAGAGGCGGAGATCTTCTCGAAGGCCTCTGCAGTGTACTTCACACGGGTGCCAGTGACGAAGCGAGCAGCGCGCTTTGCCAAGGCTCGGTTCCTGTGTAGGATGTCATGGATGTACAGGCGCTTTCTAATCCCATCAATGCCACCATGAAAACATCTTAGGCTCTGCAAAGCGTAGTTATCCGCAAGCTCAGGCTTTGAGAGCTCTGCGATGAACCCGCTGCAAGCTATCAGACTGGGAGTGAGTAGTGTGAAACTACGCAGGGCTCGACTTCGGAGCAGTAGGCTCGCCAGCGGTGCCATGTCAAAGGAATTCAGCCTCGAGAAGATGAAGCTCATGCTTCTGATGCTCGTATTCCGGCACACGGCGTCGCATATAGCGGGTCCGCACAGATTCCAGGACTGGTTACACCACTCCAATTCCAGACACAGCGCCAGGTGTGTGATGCTAGTCGCGCTCTGGATCATCTGAACGATGGGCGTTGCGGCTGGCTCTGTCGCACCGTTAAAGCTGAAAATCGAGTACACTCGTAGCGTGATGTGGGTGAGGTTACTGTACACGGTAGCTCTGTCCACAGCGGTCTGGAGCAGGCTGAGGGGAACTGCGTACGAGGGCCAGCCTCTGTCTGGGTAGTGCACCAAGCAGTGGCCACTGACGACGACTCTGTCTTGCAGGCCACATTCAGAGAGAGTTTTGAAGACTTCCCATCTATGGCGACCGAGGTCTTGGAGGATGATCTTTTTCAGCGACTTGTTCACGGTCACCGCTCGACAAAATTGCTGGCACTCTAAGAGTCTAAAGCCGCACATTGAGAATGTCAGTTCCGTGATTGAGGTGTCATTCTCTAGCAGAGCGGAGATCCAGGGCTTTACATAGTCATCGTTGTGCAGAATGTGGCACCTTCGGCATTCATGCAGATGGAACCCTTCAACTACTCCGTCGTCATCGTCGATGTAGCTGCACACGAAGCTGAAGTGCCTGAGCGTCTTGTTGGTGCGCAGAAGCTTCTTTATTGCAGTGGCGTACTGCAACTTGAGCGTCCTCACCTCTAGCTTGAGTCTAACCAGCCCCTTGTGAGTAGCCAGGGCATCGCAGATAGTCAAGACGTCCATGTCCGGACCATATTTAGGGTCTTTAATAAACACCGATCTCAGGGATGTATTCAGCCTCAGGTACGTTCCGAGAGCGACATGCGGGTTGCCTATGCCGTAGGGTGCACTGCCACTGTTGAGAATCGTTGACGAGAGTGACAGGTCTCGGATGCTCCTGTTTCGGAAAAGCCCTGCTAGGAAGGTGCTGGCGTCCTCAGTGTCCACACCGACCGCCAAAGCTATAAGCGTCTCCAAGGAAGCTGTTTCGGCGAGGAGTGGCGCAAGATCGGCAATGAAGCGCCCGTGCAAGTTCACGGACAGGTCGAGCGATTTCAACCATGTCAAGCAAATTACAGTCGCTGCAAGGGCGCCGGAGATAACGACCCTCGGCGACCTCAAGTCCAACGAAAGCCTCTTCAGCCCCAGCGCGTCGCGAACTGCGGAACAGATAATTTTTTCATGGCCGGTGAGGATATCGTCGTTGATTGTGACTTCCGCAACGCACCGGTGCGTAGTTAGGAGGTGGTACAGAAGCGTCGCGGCTTGGCGCCTGTCTTTCGTTATGTTGAGGATGCTCGTGCATGCGCCGTCACTCTCCTGAACGAGGATGACCTTCGAGGCTGCGTCCTCTTGTAGTTCCAGCCCGACGGCCCAGAAGAAGCTGTTCCAAGCTTTCATGTTGGTTACGATGTGACACAGATGACCTTCCCGGCTCGTGCATGGTCGACGATGGTCGACTCTTAGACCGCCGTACCGGCTGCAGACTCCGTCCATCTGTTCCAATGGCAGTGACGGGGCCTTTGTCGCGTGAACGTCTTCGGGTACCTCAACTCTGTCGGGCGCTTCCTCGTTTTCGTGCTTCTCAACTTCGGCAGGCACCTCCCCATCGGCGGGCACCTCCTCGTCTTCGGGTACTTCTTTGTGTTTGAGAACATCAGCCTCCACGGGAACCTTTTTTGGCGCCACAACATCCACTTGGTCATCTTTGACGGCAGCGCTTTCATCCGGACGTTTCGGGTTGAGCATTATGGCAGCCCCGCCCGGTTGGAACTGACCTGCACGAAAAGCATCGCAAGATGAATATAAGGCCGTTGGTGCAGCTCAAACCAGTAGACACGTTTACTACTGATATCGCCCAGGCTGTTGGCATGAGGAATGTACAGCGCCAGGGCGAAGCGTGCTGAGTGGTGCGTTGTGACGAAAGCCGTGCTAAAGTTATGTGAAACAGACCTGGATACCCGTCTGTACAGTACCTACACGGTTTACGCAGTTTAGTCGGTTTACTGTTTGACTTGCGTGAGAGTGCACATTTGTGTTTTCATGGAGCCCCTACTGAAGTATGTGTTAATGACATGCGTCGGTGTGTGTGTTGAAGACCTGAATTTCACGCTCGTCTAGTCCCCGCGATGCGCATGCCAACCAGTGTGCCTGTGTGTGGACATAACCCGTGAAACTCATTGTTTAATGTCATCATCAACCTTCATTCGCACTTTCCCTTTCCTCCCCTTCCCTTCTGCCCAGTGTGGAGTAGCAGGCCAGGGCCATGTTACCACCGGCCGACCTCTTCTCCTTTCCTCTCATTAAAGTTCCTTTCTCTCTCTCTCCCTGTACAGCATCTTCAAATAAATCATGCAGCATGCATGTTTTACAGTAACGCGGCCGCAATTGCCGTGGTGTCCTGATTCATCTGATTATTCAAACTACTGCGTGTCCCACAACGGCCTAGTCGGAGTGTAACGTTGCCTGGAAGAGATTTCATGATGATCCTAAACATGGCGCAAGCTAAGAGTTTTCTTAATTCGTTTAGCGCCTTCTTCCCCTACCCTGTGCAACAAGATCTATCCCTGCAGTACAAGCATAGAACCGACGGTGTCTCGAGCAAGCCATTTATCCATCCAGAGAAGAGATGAGAAAGACGACTTGAGAGGATGCTTAAAGATGCGCTGAAGAGGAATCTGAACTGGTATTTTTGCCACTGGAACTCGATCTAAACATTCATAGTATTATTAGAAACTTCGAATTATTGCCCTGCGGGGCCCATTTCACTAATTTAAATGGTATTAACTTCCGGCTCCCACCTTTTTTTTTTTTAATTCCCCGCAGGCGATGGGAGGAGTCGACCAACACATGGAGTGCCTTTCAGGCAGTCGCGTGGAGGCTTTCCTTCCGCTTTGGGACGTGAAACCCTCATAAACCAAGCCTTCTGTTACCATAATAGACAGAACTGAGGAACGCAGCGGTTCTCCTGCGCGCTGTTACCCGTTAACGTGACATCAGAAGGTAGTCCACCAGGCAGGGTACGGACTGGAAACCGGCACTTCTAAGCAGATTTTTGCGCTGGCGTGTCGCCTGTTGTTACGTTTTACGTGCGCTATCATCAATGATAATTTTATGCGTCAGAATGTAGATTTATTTATTTAACTCAGTGGAGTAGTAACTGGACAGGCGAGCTACAGACTGAAGGTTGTCCTGACGAAGCGCGTGTTTTCGATCACCAGTTCGTGTTCGGCATTCCTGCGCTGATATTGTTCTTGTTCCAGTTAAACACATTTCATGCACAGGGTTGTAAGTACTACCGCTACCAATCTCAGTTGCTCTTTCCGCACGCATGTCAGAGGGATCGTGGGGGTAAAGGGTGTACCGTAGTATCTCTCTGCTGTTGGTATCTACCTTAATCATACGAAAATATGAGCTATTTTATTACATTCTTTCACACTTAGCCAAACGGCTACGCAACGCTGTCACACATGCGAAAGCTCCCAAATAAAATAAACGCGACTTTGGACCTCAGAATTCGTGAATGCTGGCTTCGCTGCTAATATCTATTCAAGCTGTGATAAACTAAGCGAAAATACGTGTTTATGCACCAGGTCGCATAAACCATGACAAAATTTGTTTTCTGTTGGCGCTGCGACTCAGTTGAGCTGACAGCGGTACTTTGTTGATAAACTGGCGCACCACGGAGGCGACAAGGAAGCCCTGTTTGTGCTTATGGCCGACAGGAACGATTAGGAGTGCATGAGAATTGGAACTGTATGCTAGCCGCACACCTAATGCTTGATAGTCAACAAAAAGTTTTCTCTGCGCTGGAGCACCAAAACTGTAGCGATATAAGCAATTAGCGCGTTTCAAGCGTCGGCACAATTAACGTGAATGTCAAACTAAATGTCATTACAATTCATCAATGTTCTCCCTTTGACAACGTAAATACTTCCTGCAACACAGCCACGCTGTGGAAGTATGCTCGACAATGTTTTTTTAGCGACCGAAGCGCGGCTCTATGCAGGCGCGGCCGCGGAGCTACCGCAGCCCCGCAGTCCCCAAAGAAACGCCCGCACCATAGGGCGCCAGTCGGCGGAAAATGGCCGCGGCCGGGAGCGGCTCTGGCGCCACTCGTGGATGCTTTGGCCGCTCGCCGACAGATGGTGTGAGGGCTATTGGGGCCTTAAAGTCACTGGAACTCTACTTTAGGGACCTTCGGTAGCGCCGCTGGCACTTGTCGCAGCACGTTCGGGCGCCTCTCTTCCATGAGTCGTTTGCACGTTGCGTTCTTGACAGACATGCATACGTGAGTGCAATCGGGAAAAAGTGCTTCGTTCCGCGCTGCACAACGGGTTACGAAAGCTGTACCCAGAAACTGTCTCTCTTTTTTTTGCTCCGAAAGATGAAGAACGCTTGAACCTGTGGCGTCGAATTTTACTCCAAGAGAGGCAAAAAGGGACTAGAAAATGTTGAGGCAACCGTAGAGTTCACGCTAAGGCTTAATAATCTTTTTGATGCTCTGAACCGAAATCATCCAAAGGAGGGCATTACTGTTGGAAGCAGAGATTTAAGGGTCCTGGCATCATCGCTGCATTGGTTAAATAAATGGTAAAAAGACGTAGTATCAGAAAAAATATAAAGAAAAAGTTTCCTAACTGAGCAAACCGCTGAAGGCCTCCGTGTGACTATTTTGTCCACTTTGGAATTATCGAGGCACCTGGTGGTCAGGCTTTTAAATCACGACTGATTGACAGTGTACAAATCTCTAATATGTGCCAATTCATAAGTCTGTTTTTCATGAGCATTTCAATTGATGTAGCGCAGAAAAAAAGAGTGTGGCAGCAGCTTATGCAATCAAAACTGTCCACAGAGCATGTTGAGCATAACGAGTCTTGATGAAAAAGAAGAAAAAAATATTCAGAAAACCTTTGCCATTGCTTTTTTTCTCTTTTTGCTTAACAGTGTTAAGTCAATATTGACAAATGCTTGGCAGTATTCAGTTTAAGTGGGATGTTGGTTTCCACTGCAGTCAGAAAAATACAGTGGTCTTGAAGCACCTCATAGGCAATGACAGTGTCTGTTGTTGATTTTGCGCATGGTCCTTTTCGATCCGGAGATCAGTGGTACGAAACTGGATGTGTTCTCAATGCTATTGTTGCAGAGCTGCTCGCGAAATCGGCGTTATTGGTGTTAAGCGGTTGTTCAGCGGCGCTTCCTGGGTCAGCCGCAGCAGTTTGTTTAACAAGACATTCTCGAAGCTTTGAGAAGATCTCGTCGATGCACTTGCATGTGTCTGTCTGCTACCACCTTCATTTGCCTGTGACTGCTTGCTACAGACATGACTACTTGCAGACTGCAAAATAAGCCCTCTAGAGCTGGTAAAGCTACGCTAGGAACAAAGACGATGGTAACAACATCACTGCACAGGGTAGCAATTCTTGCTCCGTCGTCGTCCCTTAGCACAGTTTCGACATGCCAATTTGCCACCGGTGCACCCCACAGTACGCTATGATCAAGTTCTGTGAAATTTACAGAAAGCAACAACGGGAAAAGAAGCAGGTTGTATAGGCATATCTAGTGCATGCTGTACAGATAGCTTCCTGCCTTGTTATAGCCTGGCCCCTCTGTTTTTAACCCTTCATCACCCAGCACCTATGGCCCTACTTGTGTAATTGGCATGTGCTGCAAATCACCAAACACATTTCATACGCTTGACCCTGCTAGATTATTTTGGCCCATGAAGTTGTTTGATTCCATTCGGCAAGGTTTTAGAAGACATCAATGCAATAGCCAACTTTTTCTTGTTCTTCACGACATGCACCTTGACTGCAACATCCCCCTATGATGCTTCTGTTCTTTGCTTTGAAAAAGCATGCGATTCCCCTATTTATGTAAGGCTGGTTCTCTCGTGCTTTAACTTGCATCCAATAGCTCTAATCTGGATCCAAGCTTAAACAGCCAGCCTTCGGCAGATTTCCCTTGCCAATTCTTATGTATCTTGCCTTTTCCTGCAATCTCGGACGTCCGCCAAGGCACTCCTTTGCGCCTCAGCTTTTTATTCCTTGCATTATTACCGTCCATTCAGTGTTTTGTCACATGCCTTCACTGACAGCCATATGGGGTCTGCCATATTGCAATCAATACCAGCATTTCAGTTCTCCAAAACAACAATTAGCATGCCCTGCGTTGGCCTGTTTGCTAATGTTACTAAGAATGCACTAATATTGTTTTTTTATTGCCAGCATTACATTTTGCCAACTTATAAGGCCTTCCGATAAAGGTATATTCACTGTATAGTGGTTCAAATACCTAATAATCCTCATACACCCACCCCCAACCAATGATATTTACACTCGACGTGTCCTTAGTATCACCGTCTTCAAGTTGCTTGCGTTCAAATCCCCTGTGTGGCATCAGCTTGTGTATTAGAATGGCACATGCCACAAAATCTAAATTAACTAGAATCCTGGAATGAGTTCAGACCTGAGGCACTTGTTTTATTCTCTCAGACTATTTTTGAAGCTCCAGTGTAACAGCACTAAAAGTGAATCTTCAAATTTCTGCATGTCGTGCAGAAACTGCAGATTTTTTTAAACTGTTTATTGTCACATAACCAACTAATCTGTTCTGAGTCATGGTTCTTTCTGCACTAGTCGCACAAGCAGTGTTGTGCCTCAGTTAGCTCATGCCGCTGCATTTCAAGATTCATTTTTGTTTTTGCCACAAAATTCTGGAATGGCCTTCCAACTCACAGGGCTTACTAACCTCTTGTCCTTTGAGCTATTCACTGCAGAAATCCAAGCAGTAAATGATGATGTTCATCCACTGAATTAGGTAAATACCCCAAAGTGAAGATTTGTGATAAGGGAGTAATTACTCATTAGCATCCACTCAAGTGAAGCCATAAGGCTACAAAGAAAACATACAAAGTTTTCCTTCGTAGCGGTATGGCTGTACTTGGATGCTAATGGTTAATTACTTCTTATTAGTATAAATTAGTACTGTTCAGGTACAATAAATGTTAAAATAAGTTATTGTAATAAAGTGCTTAGCCACTTGCTCAGCTCATGAAACCAATAAAATGCTATCTTATGTGTAAGAACTATCCTCACAATCTATTTCAAGTAATATTGGGGCAGATTTACACAACAGTTTTGTCGGACGGTATAGAGTTGCATTTAGGCTAACTTGCACACTGCACAAGCTAGGTCTAGCCAGCTAAACTCGTGCACTGAAAAGCTAAGCATGCATTACTGTGCCTATCTGTGTCAGTCTTTCCTTGGCGCTTCTCTCTTATCGTATCCTCAGCTAAGCAAGACATCGACTTCATAACATGGCTCAGTGAGAATGTTGCAAATGCATACATATGCATGTTAGTTTTATACATTCAGGATAGTGTTTACAGGACTGCTGGTTCATCTTAAACACAAAAGCCGTCGACTTCAAGTTGCAGTATAGAGATGCAAGAAACGACAAAAGCCATCACTGCTTTTCTGTTTTTCTTCGGCATTCTTCGGCCTAACTTCATATTGCTATTTTCCAAATTTCTGTTGCCTGTCAATGCCTCAGTTAATTTCTTTTTTTGAAAGCAGACTGGCAGTGATATAGGTATATTTTGCTGAACATGTTGATAGTCAGCAACTAATAGCACTCTAAAATTCAACATATGTTAAGTGGTATGAACATCACTTAACAGTTAGCAATGTTCACTTTTGCTTGCTACCTTGGAAAGTGGTCATCGTTCCATTCAGCCATTCTACATTTTACTGATCAGTGAAAATAACTTTAGACATTGCTTTAAGACTGTATCAGAGAACATAATAAGGGAGTAATTACTCATTGACATCCACCCAAGCGCAGCCATACGGCTACAAAGGAAAGCTATACAGCTTTCTCAGAAACCTCGCAGTTAAAGAAAAATTCGTCCTGGTCCGGGGTTCGAACCCGGGACCACCGCTACACCGGAGCAGTCGCTCTACCAATTGAGCTAACCGGGACGGCAAGCTTATGGTAGGGCGAGAGCGAATTGATCAATAACTGGAACATTTGACCAACACTGTTCCCACTTCGAGTTATTGATCAATTCGCTCTCGCCCTACCATAAGCTTGCCGTCCCGGTTAGCTCAATTGGTAGAGCGACTGCTCCGGTGTAGCGGTGGTCCCGGGTTCGAACCCCGGACCAGGACGAATTTTTCTTTAACTGCGAGGTTTCTGAGAAAGCTGTATAGCTTTCCTTTGTAGCCGTATGGCTGCGCTTGGGTGGATGTCAATGAGTAATTACTCCCTTATTACAAATTTACTCCACCTTGGGGGATTCCCCTAAACATTTGACTATCAGAGAACATATGCATATATACCTGTCAAATACTTAAACGGCTTATTTGTAATTTCATTTTATAGCACGACATATCTCCCTTACTGCAAAATCCAATTTTACAAATTCTACTTGAGGTGTTAGTGTTTGCTCGAGATAACCAGATAATATGACCATCGTACCTTGTTCCCCTGACTACACAAGTATTCTTTCTCAGCCTAAGCCGGGAGCCGTGGCCATGTAAACCCTCCAAATTGGTTCTTGCATTTACTGAACCTGTAATTCAGTTTACTGGCTCCGACATCTCATTATATTTATATTGATGAGAATGGCATGCACACACTTCTATGCAATACGAAGGCACCAACTTTGCTTTGCATTCACAGCGACATTTGAGAATGCTTTGGAGTTGCACAGAGTATATGCCAGCTTGTTTTGTACATGGCAGCAATGACATGGCCTTCAGCAGAACTTTTCATAGTTGTTTTGAACACTGCATTCTGGCTTGTGTAACTGCAATATGAGCCCAAAGGAATGCTAAACCACAACTTGATGGCCCGCTGCCACTGTGCAGAACAAAGCAATGCCCTTTTAGCCCAGTGATGCACGTCTAAGCCCCTTTGCAGGCACAGAGTGCTATTTCTATGTTGGCTTTAATAAGGGCGTGAAAAACATGACAAAAATAAATCATTATTGTTGCATTTTCACTGTTCTGTGAAATGCATAACTGCTTTAATTACAACCGATTTTACCTGTTCCAATTAGCTGGAAACATAACTTCTCATGTCCATTAGCATTTGTGTTTGACAGCAGTGTTGTGCTAAGTTGTGAATGTTAAACGCATGCACAATTAACACACACCCCCACACGCACGCACGCACGCACCTTATATATTGAATAGGTAAGCATGTCTTTTGCAGTAACAGTATAGGGAGCTAAGGAGAAGGCCGTTGACATATTACAGTGACTGTGCAAATTGCTTGGGAAAGGCTGCAAGTGCAATTATTTTTTTTCTCTGTCAGCAATGCAAAAACACTGAAGTGTGCTGTTTTGAATAACTGACTAAAAATTTTAAGTATGCAATCGTAACTATTTTAAAAAGTGGGATTATGCCGATAGTAAGTACGGACGGTTGTTAGCAGCCTGTACTGCAGTGTGGCCCGATCGAGCATTCGCAGTAAGAATCGCGTCGTCGCAGCGAAATCGTCAGGGCAGCGTAACTTTCAGAGCAGGCAGCATTCTGTTATTTTGGGGCCGGAAATCACGGTCCGTTGTGAGAACGTATCGTCGAACGGGGACGCGATGTGACGTGTTTTTCAATCTCTTGGTTAGAAATGATCCAAACACGTATCGTTTCCGACAGCATCGCTTCAGATGAGCAGACTCGCCTTCGATCTTGCAAAGTTTTGTCGCGAATTGTTTCGCGGCCGTCAGGGTCGTCTGAACCGAGATTCGTGCCGTTCCAGCCCGAATCACAGCCGACCACGAGTCTACCTTCGACGAAAATCCCGCAGCAAAAGAAACGTTGACGCAACGGATATTGTCTTGAATACGCCGCATTTAATATGGGTAATTTCTACCGCAAGATATCTGCGTGTTTCGCTACAAACACATGCCTGTACCGCTGCAGGCGATTAGGCGGCCGGCACTGCCGGGAGCCCCAATCGGAACGTTCGAACCATCCGTCTCGTCCGCCAGCAGCAATAGTGATCGTACAACACCATTCCGCCCCACGCCCGAGCGGAGGCTGAAAAAGAGCGGTTCGCTCGCTGGCGGATCCGCCCGAAAAACGATCGTACAACGGCCTTTAGACGACCTCGTCCAGCCACCTAGCTTATTCTTCCACCGTGTCTGGGACAGACCGCCCTCTCCATTGTGGCGCGGCTGGCTAGTGCAGGGTAAGGAGAACCGGCCGAGGCCATTGGCTGGAAGGGGGTCCTTTTGGGGGGAAAATCCGCTGCGTTCTTAAATTGCATCCCTCTATAGTACTTCCACTTCACGTCCCGTGAGTGCAGAGCTCACGAATCAATAAGCACTTTCGAAGACTGAACATTCGGCACACAACAGCGAGCTATGCGATCAAACGAATCACATCTACAGCAAATCGGCATAGGTCGGCACACGCACTCATGAGTACACTAATCCACTCACTCACACTCACGTCTGTGAGTGGTCGTGAGTGTGAGTGGATGCGAGTGTGGTAGTTTTGAGTGCGAGTGTGAGTGCAGATGAGTGTGAGTGAGTGGATGTGAGCGCGAGTAGAGGTGAGTGGACATGATTTATGAGTGGATGTGAGGATACCCACTTAGCTATTTTCAGGTTGTTGATAGCTGAGGGAAGCAAATATTCACTACTGAGGACGCTCTAGGCAGCATAAGGCATCTGCCGATGTCTTTGGACAACCGAAGCAGAGGATTCCGCTGGCACGGGAACGACAATCTTTCGTTGCTTTGGCAGTTCATCGTTGGCACCGGTGCAGGCCCTTCGCGAACGCAATGACCCGCTACAAGTTTTGTGAGATCCTTTATCGAATTTCGCATTGCCAGCCCTGAAAAAATAGATAGATGTCTCTTGCCGCGCTCCCCGCACGGCTCGATCGCATGCAGTGGACTCTTAGTTATGTGCCCAGGTATGCGCATTGCAGAGCTCTGCTCTGGTTGCAATTTGTTGATTGGGCCGGACCCGCGCGAAAACCTGACCTACTCGGGCCAGCTCTTGAACTGCACAAGCTCGGAAACGACGCGAAAACCCAGTGCGTTTTTCGGTAACGCAAGAGGGTTCTTGTTTCTGCCATGTACTTCAAGGAGCGCGTCGTCGCGAATTAAGCATGTGGTTTTTATTTTTTGTGTCCATAGCATCAGGCATGGTGATACCTTTGACGCCCAAAGAGATGTGCAAAATGGTAATATTTTATGTTTTAATTTGCGCCAGAACTGGTTCTTTCGTGCCGATGGTGGTAGTGATGATCTTGGTGCTGTGCATTGTCTACCGCGTCCGGGTTCACGATACAGGAATGTCCATTGAGTTTTTTGTTGTTCTGCCCTCTGGACAACTGCAGAGAAGCGGATGAGTCACACACGCTGCCCAGTGGGATAAGGGGAGCCGGACAGGGGAGGATTCCGAGAATACGGGAAAGGTCAAACCCCCTGCGGGAACGTACACGTCAGGCCGCATCACACTGTGCACGTTCTTGCGGCAAGGCGGATCAGCGTCGCGTGGCTTTTGTCCCATGTCTATGGCGGCACGCGTTGACAGCTTGAGGTGCGGTCAACTGGACATTGCCAGGCTAGCTGCAGGCATGCAGACAGCTTGTAAGTGACGGTACTGAAAAGACGGGCCTTGAGATGACTTTCCTCGAACCTGGGTTTACCAGAGGTTGAAACAAACTGCACCGTCGTAAAGCGAGAACGCTCGCGAAGCTCATGGGGGAAGGCAGAATCCTCCGAATTCTTGATGGCGGAAAGTGCACATATTTATACAGTGTGTGTCGAGATGAGTTATTTTCTTTCCAAAATAAATTATTGGCTGTTGTCCTTTCCCAATTGTTGATGATTTCCATTCCCTAATGATTCATTGGGTGGATATTTGAGCAGTTACCTGATTGGTTACTGCCCCCAACGAGGCAGGAACATAGGGTTTAAAACCAACTGTTTAGGGCGGGACCGATGGCTGGTTTCGTCATGTAAAACTACAAATCAGTCAAATGTCAATAAGTTTTCTCCTTGCTTGTATCTTTCTTTATTTTATTAATTGTTAATAAAATTATAACCTCACCACAAGTGCGGGAGCATCCTTCAATAATCGTCATCGACGCAATTTCCCTCTACATGATGGAGAGGGAAACCCCACTGTGATGAAACGTTGCGGCGATTTTCGGCAGTGGATATGAGGTGGCAACCAAATTGGCCGCACCCTCTTTGATTGGTTGGACGTACAGTTTGAACTTATTTTTATGTACGCGGGAAAGGATAATAAAAGAATGTCTCCGAGTAGTGTCACCGTTTCGCTCGAGAAAAAAAAACTACGAAAAAAAGGGCGACAGTTTTCGTTTCGGTAAAATTATCGTGCAAGCGAGGGCTCCTGTAAACTGCCAATACCGATATGGCAGCGAAGAAAAAAACGTCCCACCGACGCCACAGCCAAAAATGTGACCAGAGGAGAACAGAAAACTCAGGGCTGAAGAGAGGAGAGGGTGTGGGTTTCTAAGTGGACACAGGCCACCACCCACCACGGGTTCGAGCTTCGCGCGAGCCAAGGGCCCCGATCAGCCGTCACCACACACACACTGGGACACCGATGCAGTGCACTCAACCTCCGCTGGGAGGAGAGCGATTCGCCGCAAAGAAATAGGCCTCCAAGTTCACAAGGAGACGTTTATTCACGCCGTCCTTCAGCAGTACACACACACTCAATCGTCACCCCGTCCCGGGGGCGCGCGAGGAGCAAGGCTCCGCTGCGCGCACGAAGCGACTCGAGCAATGCGCGCCGCTAGCACGCCGCTGCAGGAGAATGTCCCCGCGGCAGTACTGTGATCTCCCTCTCGTGTCGACCGTTGGGCCGGTTGCGAGAGAGAGTGGGCAATAAACACAAGGTACGCCTGTCGGAGGTCGCTGGACCCCGCTGGACAGGCTCGAGCCGCTGCAGGTCAGAGGACACGTGCGGGCGAGCTCGAGTGTATGCACTAGTCCGAGCGGCAAAGGCCGGCAGGGACAAACAGTAGCGTACGCACCTTACGCTGTTTCGGAGGGATCTCTCTCTGGGCCCCGCTCGGACGGTCGCGCGGTGCGCGACCGCCCAAAGCGGGTCCCCAATTGCCGCCAAAAGGCGCCAATGGCAAAGGCCCTTGGGGAGCCGGGGCGGAGCTGTGGCCAAATGACAGTGATTATTCACTTAGCCGCCTCTCCACCGCCTGAGGCGGGAGCAAGAGAAAGAGGAGAAACAACGCGGGAAGCCGGCACAGCCGCGCAAAGGCGACGGCGTTAAGCCAGGATTCCCACAAGGGGCAGGAGCTTTTCATAAACAGATCGAAGGGTGCCGGCATGTTCGGCACTGGACTATTCTTGTAGAACAGGAAAGCGTTGAAAATTAAGTACCCCACGCTTCCCCCGGAGTCCAATAAAAGAAAACTTTTTTCTTTTGTCGTCATGAAAAGCTCCCGTCAGCGTCATGCAATGCCTCCTTAGGTGCCTAGGTGAGAGAAGGTTGAGGCCGGGGTGCACTGCCGTTGAAATGGGCTTATTCTCATTGGGAACCCTGCGCACGCCTATGGAAGCCGTCCAAAAACTTGTCTAAGCATCTTAGCTGACGCTGAACAGGCACTCATCGTCTCAGCAGCAAGCACGGGAGCACACGTGCGTAGCACTCGGTGCATGGAATATGCGTGATGAGGGACGACTTTCTTCGAGCATCGAAACTGTGAAAACTGGTCGAATAGCCCGACAGAACCCGGGCTGCTCGCCACCACATCTTTGCGACCCAGGCTATGCTAGGGGAGCTGCGAGGGCATTCGGCCGCGGTAGTAAATCTCTCTTCTCCTCTCTTGTCAGCAAACGAGGAAAGAGTGGGTGAACGTGAATGTGAGTCAGTGAACATGAGGGGGGCGAATGGTTGTGAGCGCGAGTGAGTCATTGTGAGTGCGAGTGGTAATGAGTGCGAGTGGTAATGAGTTGCATACAACAACAACAACAACAAAGTGGAGCAGGTTGACCTCTTAGAGACCTCGGGGTTGCCCCCTTCGGTTTTGCTGGAGGTGTGTGAATCCTTGGGGAAAAAATGAAAAAGTGTTCAGAAAAGCCCGCACGCCCAGTGGAAGAGGATAGGAGGAAGATCGAAGTGGTCCCCTACTTTCACAACACGTCACATGGGCCGAAAAAAGTGGCTCAAAATTTTGGTGTCACTGATGCTTTCTGTCCCGCGAAAGCTATCCGGTTTTTGCGCCCAAATTTCTGGTGGCCAGCAGCAGACTGGCGCTTGCATCACAAAGCATCAGACGAAGTTACTCCATTCCGTTGCCCTGCGGCGAAATATGTATCGGGCAAACTGGAGCTTGCCTAAATGAGCGTTTAAAGCAGCACTGATCAACTTTGGGCTCGGGCACGGCAAGCAATTTATCCTTGCATGTCAAGGAGTGCTACTGTTTTACTCGGTTCCACCCAGTCAGTATTATCGATCGGGGGAAATCAAGACGTGAGCGTGAGCTGCTGGAAGCATTTTTAATCAGGAAAAACAAGCAGATATGCGTAAGCTACCCTTCAATCATAACCACCGAAAAGGAGTTTTAATTTTTATCTTCATAAAGCTTTCCCTCACATTGTCCAATGTGTGCGCTTGCTTTGCAGGGAGTATGCAGAAATGTGGCTCAATTTCTAACAAAAAGTGTTCAGTTTAAGTTAAGGACAGCGCAGCGGGCTATGGAAAGAAAAATGATAGGTGTGGCGTTAAGAGATCGGAAATGGGCGGAGTGGGTGAGAGAAGAAACGCGTGTTAATGATATCCTAGTTGGAATCAAGAGGAAGAAGGGGGCTTGGGCAGGGCATGTAATCCGAAGGCATTAACGGTAACGGAGTGGATTCCAAGAGAAGGCAAGCGTAGCAGGGGGCGGCAGAAAGTTAGGTGGGCGGATGAGATTCGGAAATTTGCGGGTATACGGTGGCCGCAACTGGCGAAGGACAGGGTTCATTGGAGAGACATGCGTGAGGCCTTTGCCCTGCAGTGGGCGCAGTCAGGCTGATGATGATGATGAAGTCCAGCGGTGTTGTTTGTCTGCCTCCTCTTTCTCGTCTTGCGTCTGTTTCGCTGGTTCCATGTTTGCGTATGCAAATCAGTCGTCCTTGTAGTTGTAAGCGACAAACCCCGGGTATATTCTGGCGCATTTTGCGGAACCGACACACCACTGTACACATCTACCACATTCAAACCTGTGGGAAGGTGACCTCTCGGCCAGTGCAGGCGAAGGACGAGTTCATTCAGCCGCTCCCGCCTTGAGGGCAGTCTGCTTTGTTATCCAGCTGATAGGATGTACAGCACCGAAGGAAAAGGCCTCAAAACCAGTTTGCATTGACTGCGGAAGTTGCGTTACCTTTTTCTGTCTACACCTGCCTTGTGATGGCATATTTAACCTGGAGGAGTGATGACGTCATTATGAAGGGCCATATTTGTGCCAGGGCTTGTCTGACGAGGGCGAGTTTTTGCTGAACAAGCCAACTAATGGTGTCCGGTCAAAAAAGAAAGCGCAGAAGCCATACGCTGCTGGTTGTTGCTAATAGCTGAGCCTCTATATTTCCGTGTTCGGGAGGAAGGCAGACAGGCACAGAAGGGCGGACGCGGTGGTTGCTGCATCTCGAAACTCAACGCTCCATTTTTTAGCCTTCTGAGGCGACAAAATCGTAGAACCTCGTCCTATTGATGGTGCTCACTATCTTATCACACAGTATCACGACCGCCCGCTGTGAACTTGCAATCTCCGCAAGCTAATGAAGAACGCGGACTGGAAGCGGTTTAACAGTTTTCAGAATAGCAAAGGAATTGCGCACAGTGATAACTAAAAAATGAGAACACCCTAGTTCAGATACCAGGGTCTTCCAGCGCTCGTCGTCTCTTAACACTCGGAATAGCCCGCTTGCTATCAGTTCTACGTGATTCACTGCACAGATTAGTCGGACTTGGTCTAGTGAGAAGGCATACGATCCCATCACTGGGGTCAGTTTTCTGTGGCACTGCAGCCAAAGCTGGGAAAGAGTCCGGCCTTTGTCCCCTCTCGCTGTCAATGCGCCACGTAGCGCTCAGAAAACGGTGGTCGTTTCCGCTGGCTCCCGGCAACGAAGCTTCTGTTTCCGACAGATAGATCACCGCCACATTTTCCTCACTTGTCTAATCGTACAATTGCAAGGATTTGGTGGGGTACTTCTCTAAGCGGTAGGGAAGGGTTATAATCTCTTCTATAAACGTGTTGGCCTTGTCAACATCTTCACGACTATATTCTGCCGTGGAATGACATTTGCACTTCGATGCTCTAACTCTGACTGCAGTACCCTGCTTAGCCTTAAGACGTATTTGTATGCGGCGAGGTGTACGACGAACTCGCGCTCTTCTCTAATGCGCACACACATAAGTAAGAGCGAACTGAAAAAAAAAACTCTGCTCTGCTACATTATTAAATGGCGGTATTGCTAGAACACACCCCTGCAGAGGGCAACAAAGAACAAACATACCGGACAACGAACCATCGCGTTTTACCAACAAGTCTTATGCTGCAGCCGTATAACCAGCAGAGCAGTCTTAAATAATCAACGCTGAGATAAAACAACAAAACTTTCGCTACGGTAAGAAGTCGTGAATCCAAACAAAGCAGCAGGCATACCAAACAATTCTCTACAAAAGCATTTTTCAACGGGCAAGACTTCTTGAACGCAATCTTTGCATACACTGCAAGATTTCAATGAAAAATAATAGGCGGACACCTCAGCTCCGCCTCAAGGGTATGACACGATAGCGTAGTGGGTTAGGCTTACCGCTCTGAGCTGTCTGACACATTTTTAGATCGTTTAAATTAATTGTTTAAATTTAAATTTCGTTTAAATTTCTTCCTCTAATTAGCATCAAGCTTTGCGTTTTAATTCTGGGCATTTTGACACCTTTGAAGCCCGTTTTCCTAATTTTTCGTTTTCTTAATTAAGCGGTTAATTATTATGATTTCATTTACTCGTCCACGCCTATCACACACGTGTCAATCATCAATCACTAGAACCACACACTGCCATGATGCATTTTTTTTATTTTTACACAGTGCACGATTATTTTTGACACGCATTGCCGACTACGCGGACGGCTTTTCGACCGAACGAGCTGTATACGCTGTCAGATCTCCCCCGAGCAGGATTGCTTTTTTTTTTTGCTACTAATGTTCTTGTTCTCGTCGAAAACGTCTAAACTTCTCGATGCTAGTTACGGAAAAAACTTTCGGACGTTTCGGACGGAGCCTGTCGTTTTTCAAGACTGAAGAAACAGCGTTCTTGCTTCTCTTCTTATAGGATTTGCATCTGTGCAGGTGTCGCACACATGAACCAAAACAACAAGCAAACGGTGCGGGAGAGAAGAACGGCTCAAAAGAAAAAATAGATATAAAAAAATAAAATAACAACTGAAGGTAAAAAAAAAAAGAAAACCGGAACCGGAAGGGGGAGAATAGGCGTCGTCGGCCGCCACCCACGTTTGTGATCGCGGGGAGAAAAGACGAGGAAAGAAAAGAAAAAAAAAAGAGGAAGAACGGGAGGGAAGCAGGGACAGAGGTCTCAGTCGCAGCACAACGGCAGCGAGTAAAGAGTATGGAGACAGAGTGGCCGAAGCACAGAATAGACTTGAGATGCAGTCGCGTGTTGTGGACATGAACGAGTAAACAAAATACAACAAAACAAATGTGAAAAGGGCGGAGGACTTCAGCGACGTGTAACTCCTTCGGCACGATAAGTCAAAACGGACACGGTGGAATAGCCGCACATATACGATTTACGAACATGCGCTAAAATGGTGCCCATGCTGCCCGAAGTGAGCGCCTCAGTTTACAGTTATGACGCCGCGAACAGTCACTCACCTCCTCGTTTCACCAAAGAACCGTCATCATTTTATTACGAGATTACTGCCACATCTTCGCTTTTCCAGACCTATAGATCGGTGCCGCCATATTGCTGCACTACGGCGCATCTTCTCCTTCGGAGAGTGCAAGCCAGCCAAGAACTGGTGCTGCTCTAGGTTGGCACCCTTGCAAAACGAATACGGCACGTTGCGCTGGCAAAAAGAATGCGAAGGTGCTGCACTCCCTGAACTGATGCAGAAAGTGCAGCAAAACAGAAGAAACCTTTCACTGCGAGAAGAATGTTTTAGACCGCCCATTTAACGCTATCAGCATAAACACCGGCCGATAGTCAGCGCTTGTTTGTGTCACTCTTTCGTCTCGTGTCCCGTTCTTGTTGCGCTGTGATCAAAAACATTTGACGCTTCCAACGACACAGCAGCCGCCATTTTACTGTCTGTGGAGCAGTGCGAAAAGCCGCCTGCGTGTATAAAACACTATCGAGTCCAGCTCCGGCCGGCACTGCCTATGCTACGCGCTCAACAAAATGCCTAAAAATGTGGCCAAGCGCGAACACCATCTGTTTGTCCAGTACACAAAAATCAATTTGTCCGTTAGAAAACCTGGATTCTACAAGACTCAGCGCAACAAAGAACACTTTGGCAGGAACTTGTTTTAGCTCACCGTGGAGGTCTGGCCGGCAAGAAGACGTATGACGCGCTGTGCCGAAGTCTTCTTCCAGAGTCCACGTGCGTGCGTCACTGCGGGCGGCACTAACAACCGACGGACGTCCGCGCAGAACTGCCGACAACCACTGGGCGTGAAAGCGCGTGTGGAGAGAGGCCTCCGTAGACCAAAGAAAGGGGAAGGAGAACGAGAAAGATCTGGTGTGCGAGGAGGAACACCCACGTGCAACGCCATCCCGGTATCAGCATGGCTCGTCTAGACGCGCATTCTCCCGCTCTCTCCTTACAGCCTGAGCAGGAGCCGAGAGGACAAAGCTTGGAGGAAGGAAAATTATTCCTTCCTCCATGGGACAAAGCATTTTTTGCTGCGCTGCCCCACCGCTGATCTCCGCGAGAGGGCGCTGCGAGCCCACCCTTCCTGCGGCAGCACGGGAACCCATTTTGCGCATTCGGCGCGCACGGGCGCATTTTTTCACGTGTTTGACGGTGTTGGTTTTGTCGCTGTGTTTAGCACGTGAACGAAAGGTCTGCCATGTGCCTCATGCTTCGCGCGTCTTGCTGACAAGGTCACGTTTCTCAGCAAGTTTTTTGCATCGGACTTTTCATGAATATTCGTCTCACAAACTTGTGTAATGAAGCTGCGCATATGATTTTATGGCTATGGTGCACTGTTGTGTCGCTTTGCTTAAACGCGTGAACGAAAGGTTTGCCACGTGAAGTAATCTATGCGGCTGCCTCATGCTCTGCGCGCCTTGCTTACATGCTTGTGACGACGAACAACACAAGCAGTCCGCTGTAGAAACTTCAGCGTACTCAAGAGAATGGTGAACTTCACTATCCAAAGTCGTTGTTTCTAGCTCTCCTGGAAACGATTTCGGCGTTTTTTGAAAAGGCAGTAAGTATCTCCCACGATCCAAAAAATTGGCGGGGGCTTAGCTTTAGTTAAGCCCGGTAGGTTGCGAAAGCAAAAGCGCAGCGCCTCCAACTGAAGTAACGCAGTGCGCCGCGTCTACAGGTCACGCGTGGCTACTGGCCGCCACTGCGCGACGACTCAAAGCGTCTTGGGTAATTATTTTATATTTTGTTTGATGTTGTTGCGACTAAGCGAAAGAAAACAATCTGCGGCTGGTATGACGTCACAGCGGCAGTAGCGCCACAGGTGCGCAGCGCGGCAAGCACACCGTAACTGCAGCCGGGCTCTCTGAAGGAGCGAGTTTGTCGCCCATAATCTACAGCTGGTATGACGTCACAGCGGCAGTAGCGCCACAGGTGCGCGGCGTAACTGCAGCCGGGCTATCTGAAAGAGCGAGTTGGTCGCTCATATTCACTTCGCTAAAGGTCAAACGTAACTGCGGCCGGGTCACGCGAAGGCTTGAAAGTGCTAGTTGTATTGCTTTCGCAATAAAATTCTCGAAGCCTTGCAACTAATCTTTGAACCACATCTTGAAGATTCCCCTCCTGTTTTGTCCGGAAGGTGTTGACAGAAGTCACGCCAAACGCTGAGCACATCTGATTTCTGAGGAGTTTCTCCGATTTCTTCTCGTCAACTACGGAAAGAAATTGACAAACGAAAATTACCCGACTTGCTTCCTCCACAAGCCAACTCGACAGCACATTTCACGCTGTAAAGGACAACATTCGGAACTGTAAGTCGCACGACAGTGATGTTTATGCCATTATACAAGCAGTGGCTGTTAATATTTTCTGTTCTTTTAAGTATGTGAAACGATGTCGGAGTTTCAAACAGCAAAGTGTCTTTCTGATCTGGCGTGTTCCGCGCAGTGAGAACAGATGGCGCAGATACATTTGAATGTTTTCAAGGGGCAAGTGCAATTGTTTTCTTCGTACATTTCCAAGTGCCGACAGAGAGCCTGCCAGCCTTGAAGATGAACATAATTTTTTCATAACCCTGGTTTCTCAGTGAAATATCTTGCTTCACTTTTATTCTTGTTCAGTGCTCGGAGCAGCCGTTGAGCAACATGTGCAAAGTATCGGAACCAGCGCGCGCCGAGGGCTACATTTCAAGCTGAGAGGGTTACTGTGAGAGGGTTCAACGTTACTAGACTAGCTTCAGTTGTCAAACTCCGCGGCGCTGCGCGGAACCGCCACCGGCCCGCGCCTTCGTGGCGCTGCAGTCGCACCCAGCTTCACTTCTCAACTAACCGGCTAGGAGAACGGGCTGGACGAAGTACGCGGTGCAGCGTTGGCGTGTTTTGCGGGTGCTCGTTCACGGCGGATTTCAGCAAGCATGTCATCTACGGAGATTTAGTCTTCGCCGCATGTGTTAACATCAGCAAACGATGCCGACGTGCTGCGTTCCGGGCTGCAAAAGCGGCTACCGGAACGATGTTAACAGTTCGGAGCGCCATTTTTTCTGTGCCCCAAGCAATGAGACGCTTCGCTCGGCGTGGAACAGAGCGATTCCTCGTGCCGACCGGGAACTCTCTGCAAAATCCAAGGTGTGTGATTTGCACTTCCATGAGCAGGATATCTTGAAGAGTTATGTGCACGTTATAAACGGACAGACAGTTGAGGTGCCACGAGGCAAGTGGACGCTTGCCGAGGGTGCGGTGCCGAAATTGTTCCCGAACCTTCCTTCGTACCTTTCGAAGCCGCCGGAAAAAAAAACGAAAATGAAGGGAGCAAAACACTGCACAAGCAGGTCTCACGAGGTCACCTTCAAGTGGCGGTCAATGTGAAGACGCAGAAGAAATGCAAATCGTTTGTAGCTCAGGTTCCGGTCTGGAAGCTTTGAAGGAAGTCTCTTTAAGTGATATGAAAGGCGTTCGGTTACCGTCGTTGTGGCGGATGCCGAGTCTTGAGGACGCCAATGGCAAATATGTCGTGTTTTTCACTCTGAAAACACAACAAAGGCTCCCGCAAATTGAAAAATGCGTTGCAGTGGGGACTGACAACAATGCCACGGCAAGTGCTCTCGGCCGTGTGGTCGTGGCATTCAAGAGCGTTAACATTCGCACATTGGATGACCTAGCGGCTCTAATAGAGACAGTTGACGAGCTCAATGTCTGTCCGGGGCTAAGAGCACTGAAAGTTAGAAGCTTTCCACGCAGGTGCAAGGTACTTTCTTCTGAAGAGATGTGCAAGCCATGGCAAAAGAAAATGAAAGAGCTGAAAATGCAGATGCTTCAGAAGCAAAAAAAGGCGTCGCACAGACAGAAAAGGATAAAAAATCTTCAAAAAAAGCACTAAGAGCCGCAACTTTTAAAGTTGGTAGCATATACAGTAACTCTAGAGAGGGTTGGCTTGCAGCGCCCCCGGAGGGTTGCGGTGATAGGTAGGAACTGACCCTCATGCTCAGGCCGTCAGAGAGAGCGAGCGAGCACGTGGAGACCGGCCGAGGTTAGGCTGACCTTGCTCAACTCGATCCACCGCAGTCGGGTGGATACAATACCGCCCTCTCAACCATCCACTCTCCCCCCTCCCCCACTTACCCACCCCGACTTCGCCCAAGATGGGGGCGGCTGGACCCCTCTGCTGGGAGCAAGGGGTGAAGCGTCATCGTCCAGCCGGACTTGATGCCGTACGTGCAAACAGTACCGCATTGGATCCGCGAGATACGCTGGGAGCAGTACGCTGCGGGAGATGCGATTCGCTACTGTCATATACATACAAATGCGTTTCGTGTCTACCTCTCGAGGAATGAGCATGTGAGGCGCATTGTATACGATAAAGATGCATCAATTCGTTTCCACGGATCGCAACTTTTAAAAACCGTGTTTCAGAGTTGAGATCCTTTGTTTGAAGTATGAGCCCGCGCGTTCGTACATTACCATTTCAAAAACTTTCGCAAAAGAACAAATCAATGACACAGGTCCAAAATTATCCCCATCACAAGCATCGCCAGGCTTGAATACGGAAACTACTACTGACAGCTTCAAACGAAAAAAAAAACACCAGTTCGCAAGGTTAAGTTCAACATATATGACGAAACAGTATCAAAAATTCCATTGGATTCATTGATTATGAAGCTGGGATTTTCATCGACTCCCGTTGAAAGTTTTGACTTAATTAAGCTCATGAACTGCCGAAAGAACATCATGCTCAGCGACGCTGATAATGCCAAACAGTCAGCGCTGTCTACAAAAGTGATAACAGCACTTGTGTTATCAGGACGCACAAAACAAGAGTTCAAGGATCAGCGAAAGCTTGGTATACGTTGTGACGTTCCGTGCGTGAGCTACCAGGGCCCATATCTTCGGCGGAATTTTCTCTGTGCTCAACCGTCCTACTCCCTTGTCTCCCCTTAAACGGTCCGCGTTCGGCGGCGCCGCCTAGACGGAGCCCCCAGCGGCGGCAAAGCCACTGAAGGGGTACGGTCCGCGTTCAGCGGCGCCGCGTTGACGGAGCCCCCAGCGGCGGCAAGCCACCGAAGGGGTACAATGCAACAAAGGCGCCGGCGGGAGGGAAAGCCAGCCCAATTAGGCTGCCTGGCCGTACAAGGACAAGAGAAGAAAGCTGCCGGCGGGAGACAAGCGACATTCCAACGAGGGAGGTCGGGGGGCCGCAGGCGCCGCCGTGGAAAGGAGGAAGAAAGAAACATTCCAGTCGGGAAGACAGGAGATCGGGCGTGGCCGGCGGAGCAGATATAGCTGGCGAGGGCGGACGAAAGGCACGCGGAGGACGACATCGTTCACGAACAGGGTCCTTCAGCGCCGAAGCCCGACGGCGCGCAGCTTCTGCCAGCAACCGACGGATCGCAACTCCGGAGCCCCTCCATCGCCCCCATGACGGCGTCGCCACGTAAGCTCGGGCACCCCAGCCTCTGATGTACAATGTATAATTATTGATTACATCATTTTGTTTAAACTGAGCCATTCGGTGTCTTCTTGCCTCTCCGTCCGGTGTGGACCTGCGCATTATGTGGGGTCGTCACACTGGTGTCAGAAGTGGGGTCTACCGGTTACACTTCACTCTCGGCGGAATTGCATTGGAGCACCCCTGCTACGTATGCCCGGACACGGTGTCTCTGCCAAACGGAGTGTCAGGTATATTAGGGCAGGATTTTTTGAGAAAAGGGAAGGTAGTAGTCTCATTCTCTGAAGAAGAAGTTAAAGGGACCATGAAAAGAATTAAAAGCCGCTTGCAAATGTTAGAAGTGATGCTCAGAAGCATTGACACCAAGTATGAGTCTTCGGAACTCAGCCGGCAATTTATTATGAATTTTTAAAAACCGTGTTTTTCAAAATTCGCGGGCCGCTTGGTGTCTTCGTAGGGAGCAATTCTGAAACCAAAACCGGGAAGATAGACGTCACTAGTCCCATGACGTCGGCAGGCCACCACACGCTGTCATTCGCTAGAGCCGCCGAAGCTTCGACGTCACGGGCACACTTCCGGTAGCGGTGAAAATCATCTGCTCGAGCTGCCGCGCGACCCCCTGGGGCAAGCGCGAGCGAGGGCATTGCCTTCGCGCATATGGTTTTAATTTACCTCTGCCGCCTCTTTCTGTCGCGAGTTCGGGAGCCACTAGCAGTGCCTTTTTCGACCGCCCAAGATGAATACGCCTTGCTGTGTCGTCGGCTGCAAACCCAGTGACTGGCGAGATGTTGAACTCAGGCATGTTACTAGAGACGTGCGTGAGAGAGCAGCCTGGATGGAGCGCATCGGACTGCCAGCGTCGCACGCACGCCGAAGACTCCGCGTTTGCGGTCGACACTTCGCACCTGACGCTTACTACTATAACCCAGCGCTCGTTCGATAGTCAGACATGAATGTCAAGCAGCTGAAGCTTTGACCGAAGTCGCTGCCGACACTGTTTCTTCCCGCCGGGAAGGTGAGTTTCCAGCTTACAGCGATCGGTATGGACGTTTACACGATATGATCTGCGATGGAAGACAATTTTATCTACGAGAACTTAAAAAAAGGTGCCGCATTTACTTAGGGCACAGGACGAATTCGAAGCGTTAGCTGTCGCGGAGGGCCTTGGCCTGACGGCTACGTACTGCTGCTGTTCACATTCGGCTGCTGCTTCGACATGCAGACTCGGTCCCGACCTTCTTTGACTCTCCCGTCCGTTTTACGACCGTAATACCGTATGTTCCTTGTGTTCTAAGTCGGGCGGCGCGATTTTGCGATCCCGCAGCCGGGTGTCCAACATCATTCGAGAGCTAGGCTCAGTATATGCACGGTGTTTCACACCAAGACTTGGCAGCATCGGTGTGACGGCCGAACCAGCGCACAAAAAAATAAAACATTGTGTGAGCCGGGAACAGGTCCGGGTCCATTCTGCCAACTAGCAAAGAAACCCGACGCGCGCCGCAATCCAAGAAAGCGCCGAGACCGGAGAGACGCTGCCGACGCACGCTGCTCCTCGCGAGTGCGACAACCGGAAGTTGTAAACCGAACGTCAGCGAATGACGTTTTCATGGGCGGAGCCCAGTCCCGGAGCTGTTTTCTTTATTTTTTCATGGTGCCCCGCGCGTACGAGTTGAGGGGGGAGAGGAGGAGGGTAATTTTTAATCGCCTATAACTTCGTTGTTATTGATGCTAGCTCAAAAATTCTTGCGCTGGAGTGACGAGTGATGGATTGCCTATCTTTACATAATCTCAATAAATTTGTTTCATAGTCCCTTTAATGCGGGGGGCTCAAAAGTTCCGTTTTTGAACAGGAGCAGGGCTGAGGTTCGAAGTACCGATATTGACACCCGTCGAACAGTGGGATCATTAGAGAAGGTATATTCGCGGGTTGCCGTAAAGCTGGTCGATGAGGCGGTCGTCCTTCCGTGGTCGGAGCACATTTTGTGCGCTTATGTGCCTGCAGATGTACAGAGCGGCGCCGTGGGAGTGCTTGAACCGGTCGACTCTCTTAGTAATGGCCTGAAGGCAGCCGCGTGCCTCGTGACTGTTAATGACGCCCACAGAGTGCCTCTACGGGTGGTTAACTGTAGCCAGCAGCCACTGAGCCTTCCCAAGAACAAAACATTGGCTTTCTTCACCTCTGCGATAGAGAAACATGAGCCCACCGATACGGTACTCGCAACTGTAGAGCATGCTAGTCCTTCGGCTCCTCCAAATGCGTTGTTCGATCTTTCCCACGTAAAATCCAGGGAGAGGGAGGCTCTGGCTGGTTTGCTGAACGACTACTCAGAGGTATTCGCCGCGTCCAACCTGGATTTGGGCTGCTGTGGCGTTATAAAGCACAGGATAGAAACCGGCACTTCATCACCCGTTTACCAACGTGCGTACAGGATTCCTTACTCCCAACGTGAGGAGATGGAGCGGCAGGTGCAGGACCTTATTGATCGCGGCATTGTCGAACACTCAAAGTCACCATGGGGAGCACCGGCACTATTGGTGGAAAAGCCAGATGGCTCGTATCGATTGGTGGTGGACTACCGCAAACTAAATGCCGTAACTCGCATCGATCCATACCCCATTCCCGATATACAGGAGACGCTTTCTCAGCTGGGCTCTGCCAGGTACTTCACGGTAGTGGACATGGCGGCGGGATTCTGGCAGATAGCAATGGATCCGGCAGATGCTGAGAAAACGGCATTCAACACGCCCTCAGGGCACTATGAATGGAAAAGAATGCCGATGGGTCTGGTCAACAGCCCTGCTGTCTGGCAGAGAACCGCTGATGTTATCCTGGCGGGTCTTCTGGGGAAGCTGTGCTTCGTGTATATGGATGACATAATCATATACAGTGACAGTTTTGAGAAACACTTGCGCGATATTGAGCAGGTTTTGGTGCGACTAAGAGCAGCTTGTCTCAAGCTGAAGCCTTCTAAGTGCCAATTCCTCAAAAACGAGGTGAAATACCTCGGGCACGTTGTTTCAGCTGACGGCGTGCGACCGGACCCTGAGAAACTAAGGTGTGTCTCGGATTTTCCATCCCCGACTATTGTCCGCCAGGTCCGGCAGTTTCTCGGCCTGATCGGTTACTACCGAAGGCACATAGCGGAGTTCGCCAAGCTCGCTAAGCCGCTCACTGCCTTAACAGCCAAAAATGTCGCCTTTCGCTGGTGCAAAAACGAGGAGGATGCTTTTGGGGCCCTGAAGAGGAAGCTAATGAGTGCACCGCTGTTGCGCCACCCGGATTTTAATTTGCCCTTCGTTTTGGCCACAGATGCGTCAAAGTTCGCAGTTGGTGCTGTGTTATCTCAGGTTATCGAGGGCAAAGAACATCCCGTGGCTTTTGCTAGCCGACAGCTGAGCCCCACTGAGCAGAAGTACGGAGCTACAGAAAGGGAGTGCCTCGCCGTTGTCTGGGCAGTAAAGCACTTCAGATGCTACCTTTACGGCCGCCAATTCAAGCTAGTCACAGACTGCCATCCTCTGAAATGGGTGATGAGTGTCAGGGACCCTAGCTCGCGACTCGCTAGATGGAATCTACAGCTGCAGGAATACTGCTTTGAGGTGGAGCACAAGCCAGGAAAGACACATCTGAATGCTGATGCGCTCAGCCGTACAGCTGCCGTGTCAGCTATAGATGAGTTTGTCCCCGTAGTCGACCCCGCCGAATTACGCACAGAGCAGTGCAAAGATCCTGACCTGAAGCGAATAATCGAAAGCTTAGAGGGCGCACCATCTCACCCCGAACAGCTAGGTTATTTCATTGGCAAAGACGGCACCCTGTGTCGGCGCACGAGGCCAACCAGGAAAGGGAGACCAGAGAAAACCGCTTGGGAGAGAGTCGTCATACCTCGGTCGTGGACAGAAAGGGTTCTTTGCGCGTTCCACGATGCGCCGTGCGCCTGTCATTTTGGCGTAGCGAAGACACGCAGGCGCGTCGAGCGTTTGTACTTTTGGAGTGGCATGCGACAGGATGTTAGAGACTACTGTGCGAAGTGTCATTCCTGTCTGGAAAGAAAAACACCCAAGGGACGCAGGCCATCACCAATTCAGCCGCTCCCTGAGGTTTCGGCTCCTTTCGAGCGGACAGGTATGGATATAATGGGCCCATTGCCCACGACCACTTCTGGAAACAGGTACATTTTAGTATTTGTCGATCACCTTTCAAAATACGCGGAAGCGGTAGCACTCCCAGATCAGAAAGCAGACACGGTTGCAAGAGCATTTGTCGAACAGATCGTGCTCCGACATGGATCTCCGAGGCAACTCTTGACAGATCGGGGAACGAACTTCGTGTCGCAGCTAATGCGGAGAGTTTGCGAGCTGCTTAAGATCACTAAGAAGCAAACAACACCGTACCATCCGGCTTGCAACGGCGCGGTGGAGCGACTGAACCAAACCGTGGCCGGGTTCCTGTCGCATTTTGTTTCGCGCGACCAGCGGGACTGGGACTTGTGGCCCCGTATGCAATGTTTGCCTACCATTCCGCAGCACACGAGAGCACGGGCGAATCGCCATTCTTTCTTCTCTACGGCCGAGACCCGGACCAGCCTAGTGAAGTGCCAGAGGGCCCCCGTCGTGTCCCATACGCTTCACTGGACGACTATAAGGTTGAGCTAGAATCGCGCTTGCAAGTGGCGAGGGACATCGCAAAGGAGGCCTTAAAGAAAGCGGCGAAGCGCAGGAAGGAGGTGCACGATCGCGGTGCTAGAGACGCGCCGTTTGATGTGGGGGACAGCGTGTACATCGAAAACTGCCAAAGACAGATTGGATTGGCTCGTAAGTTCCAGACGAGGTGGAGAGGACCGTGCGAGGTTGTCGAGAAGCTTTCTCCGGTAAACTTCAGGGTCCGAGACGTGAACCGCCGCTTGATAAGGATACACGCAAATCGCCTCAAGTCGGCACCGGTTCAGTATTCACGAAATGAGGAGGGGGAAAGCTCAGATTTTGATGGGGACCGAAGTGAAGCGGAGAGCGCAGATTGTTCGCAAGAAACGCCCTCTCCTGCATTTGTTCGGCAAGCGCCAGAGGTTACGGCAGGAATGCCACCGGATTTACTTCATGCATTGCTGGAGGAAGGAGCGCGCGAGGTTGCCGCGCAGATAACGCCAAGAGAGGCTCCTGCCACGAGCCCTCGCGAGTCTCAAAGCAGACAAGGGGTCACAGAATTACTTGGTACGTCTCATGAACGCCGATATCCGCTTCGAAATCGGAAAGCTAAGTCGGACTAATGGCGTAAACAGAGTGGAGTTGGGGACTGGTTAAGACTGTGTAATGCTGCAGCTCATAACATTGCTATGTGCTTATGTGTTAAAATATCGGAGTTGCTAGTTAAGCCTTTCTGTCATTAAGTAACACCTTTACACAGGATGCAGAGCATGCCCGACTTCCTTTCGTTATCTATATATTTTTTTGTCTGTGCCGTGATTGTGCTGGAAGTGGGAGCTCCTTTGTAACTGTGGTAAATTTATTTCGTCCAGTTTGGACTAGCAAGGAGAGGCTTGGGTGCTGAGTTTCATGTTTGTCTGTGAAAGATCAGTGCTGCCCCTGGAGACGCCAGTTATGACAGCTGCGGCATATGGTGCAGTGCAGTGGTGTTGTGTGCAGCGAAAAGTGTTTTGTCGGACGGAATGTGCGAGGCGATTCAGAAAAAGAAGGGGAGCTGCCTGGACTCAAATGTTCGGAGAACATTCTTCTGGAGGGTGAGCGAGTGTGACGTTCCGTGCGTGAGCTACCAGGGCCCATATCTTCGGCGGAATTTTCTCTGTGCTCAACCGTCCTACTCCCTTGTCTCCCCTTAAACGGTCCGCGTTCGGCGGCGCCGCCTAGACGGAGCCCCCAGCGGCGGCAAAGCCACTGAAGGGGTACGGTCCGCGTTCAGCGGCGCCGCGTTGACGGAGCCCCCAGCGGCGGCAAGCCACTGAAGGGGTACAATGGTACAAAGGCGCCGGCGGGAGGGAAAGCCAGCCCAATTAGGCTGCCTGGCCGTACAAGGACAAGAGAAGAAAGCTGCCGGTGGGAGACAAGCGACATTCCAACGAGGGAGGTTGGGGGGCCGCAGGCGCCGCCGTGGAAAGGAGGAAGAAAGAAACATTCCAGTCGGGAAGACAGGAGATCGGGCGTGGCCGGCGGAGCAGATATAGCTGGCGAGGGCGGACGAAAGGCACGCGGAGGACGACATCGTTCACGAACAGGGTCCTTCAGCGCCGAAGCCCGACGGCGCGCAGCTTCTGCCAGCAACCCCGACGGATCGCAACTCCGGAGCCCCTCCATCGCCCCCATGACGGCGTCGCCACGTAAGCTCGGGCACCCCAGCCTCTGATGTACAATGTATAATTATTGATTACATCATTTTGTTTAAACTGAGCCATTCGGTGTCTTCTTGCCTCTCCGTCCCGTGTGGACCTGCGCATTATGTGGGGTCGTCACAACGTCTTTCTGTTTGAAACAGATTCCATCATGTATATTTAGTTCCGCACCTTATCATTTCTTTACTTCGGCACTAAAGCACCAAAACTGTTAGCTTCTGTCTTAGTGTCTCAGTTTCAGTTTATTTCCCACAACAAGTACAGGGCATGTACGAGGTGTGGCGATGGTGACGCGATAAAAGCTGCGTCAAGGGCAGCTTGACTGGCCCCGTCTCCCCGAACAACATGGCAGGAAGCACGACAGTTCAGAAGGACATAAAATATATATGATGGGAAGAATAACAAGGAACAAATGGAAAAAAATATACGAACAAGACAAGTGCAAAAACAGTGAATGAGTGCATTAGGTAAAAAATACAATCAGATCTTACACTACAGGTTAGTTAATAATGTCGAATAATTTTTTCTTGGTTAGAACCCGCAACTGCTCTTCCGTGAAGTTTGTGTATTAAGGTTAATCGCGTGCAAATGCTTCTTTCACAATTGGTCTGCATAATGAATACATTTTATATGAATACTCTCTAATTTTACAAACAGTTTGTAATACCGCTGTTTTTTCTTCAAGTAATGTCTCAAATGGCAAGAAAACCATGAAGGGAATGTAGAATTCCTAGGATGGCTTTTTGGTATTTATTTGTTCACTATTCCCTATACAAGTGATGCCAATAGCTCAACGACTGATTCAACATTCTGGATCTCAAAGAATCGAGGCCAGTCGCAATTCTGGTGTTCATTTTACAGCGCACCTAAATTTTTCTGGGAAGTACCTCATGCACTGGACGAAAAGACAAAAAGAATGGCGGATGTGAACTTTGAATATTCAGAAATCAATTTTCCCCTCTATACTCCGTTTCATACATCATGTCCAACGCTGCGAAGATTACGGAAGTAGTCTGCAAAACAAAATAAAGAGAGGTGTATCACTCCGTGCTGTTCTGCGCCCGTGAGTCTTCACTTCCGGCCACCGCAGTGTTCGGACGTGCGATCATGGGCTCCGTAGGAGCGGCTTCAGCGGCCTTGTCTGGCCGCGGAAACAGGGTTGCTGAACAGGAAAGTTTCTACCAGGTTGTTCTGCCAGGTCTGCCTACAGGGCGTTTTGTTTTAAATACCGTTTTTTTGCACGCCGACATCACGGCCCGCCCTTACCGGGTGGAAGATTTCCGAGACGCGTTAGCCCAGCATGCGCTGCTCCCTGACGTTATCGCCCAGGGGGCGTATCGCATGAGCCACGTCTGGGCTATCACACTGAAGGATGCCGATGCAGCGCGGAAGATTGCAGGCGTCGGTGAGCTGCTCGTGGAGGAACGCCGCTGCTTAGTGATCGACCCGAGGAACCAGGACGTGCGCCTCAAGCTCCATTGGCTGCTCCATAACGTGCCCGACGAGGACGTGCGTGTCGCTCTTGCGCCATACGGAAATGTCGCAGAAGTGGCCCGGGAACGCTGGCTCGTGAAAGGCGTCTCAGAGAAGAGGTCGACCGCAAGGCTCGACACCCTGAAGTTGAAGACCGGTGTTAAACTTGACGATTTGCCTCACCAGCTGAACGTCGGCGGTGAGTTGGCACTCGTTGTGGTACCCGGAAGACCGCCTTTGTGTCTTCGCTGCCGAAGTACGGGCCACATTCGTCGGGAGTAGGGTGCCTCGATGCCCGCGCGCTCCGCTGAGGGTGAAGACAACTGCGTCGTCTGCTACGGCGGCCGCCATTGCCATGCCCACTTCAAAGGCGCGGGGCGTGCGCCAACAGGCTTTATGCACTGGCCGCTGCAAAAGCGCGCTTGTCTTCGCGACCAAAAGAAAACACAACTGCGTTTCACGCCTTTTCTAATGAAGTGTAAGCAGAATAGGCTTGTAAGGGACAACTGTCCAAATATTTTAAGATTTGGGCGGTCGTTTCTCCTAGCACACGGCGACTCGGGTGCTAGATGGAAAGAGTTCATAGAGCGCACTAGGAACCTAACTGCAGGATTAAAATAAATTAGTAATAACAGCAATATCATAAGCAGGTAGATTGCATTCAATCACCCAAATGTGTATATAAATAAGAACGCTCCATTTGCCTTAATCAAATTTATTGTCAACCTCAGTAATGGAATGACAATTTTTTGAAGAAAAAAGATTAATGTGCTTTACGTACATTGTTCTAAGAAATAAAAGCCAGCGCATTCGCCACACGTACACGAACCAAATATCGCAGTACCTGGGCCGCGCATGCATCCATTGTGCACTGAAAACCCCAAATATCTCCAGGTATTTTTATACGCATGCAGTCGCCCATAACTTGGCGGACCACTGTATACTGGTCAAATGATGAGGAAAGCTATTAGTCGCAGTGAGAATACATCCGTTTATACTCGAATGGAATCGAAATTTTGGTGTCATTGATAGGTCAAACTAATGACAGTCGACTGCATTAGTATAATTCAACGCACACTAAAGACAGTGTTCTTAAGACAAAGTAACAATCTATTGCCGCGACCAGAGGTTAGTTGAAACCAAACAATCATTAATATTGTTTATAACCACGAAAGTTGTTTATTTGCCCTGAAAAAAATATTTCAGGGTACTTTGAAGGCATGTTTGCACAGATCATCCTTGTCTTCAAAACCTGGAGTCAATGCAAAACTAACTATGCAATTTAGGACACTTATTAGGTGTACAAATAGGAACTCTGCTGGTGCTAGCAGCATGGGTGTATCAGTGTGGATAGCAGCTTAGGTTAAATTACCTCCTGCATACGTCTCGCTTGCGTGACCGTTGAGACGAGCTTTTTGAAGGTGTCGGAGGAAGATGCGCAGTCTCAATCTTGCGTACCTGTCTGTCAGCGTTTTCCGGATTTCTTCATCATGGCTTGCGCAGAACTTCAAGCGCGGTGGTTATGCTTGCATGCAGCAGACCTTTCCTAGGTATGCTGTAAGTGAGCGGAGAGGTGACTTCATTGTCACTAGTTTACCTGTGTGCCATGAGTTTATTCCAACAAAGTGCTCCTCCTAGATTTGGAGCATGTGCATCACGTAATTACTGGTATAAATTAGGTTGTCGCCTTCTGATACATATTCCTTCAGAGCAGTCAGAGAGGCATGTTCATAACTAGCACATCCCAGTAGGGCATCCTCGCATTGCTGGCAGCTGACGGACGGCAAGATTCCTTTCAAAATGAAGCCTCCTATGAGAGAGAGAGAGAGACTCTTTAATGAAGAGCAGAGAATTTAGCCGGCGCTTAAAAATCGCTGGCATGCTACTCTGCGTAGGGAGGGGAATTTGGGAGATAAAGACAGAAGGAGAGCAGAGTGGAAGAGGTAAAAAAAAAAACGAAGATAAAATGCGGCCATGAAATGGGTACTAAGGATGCAATGGCGAGAATTGATGTAACCTATGGAGTGATGGAGTGCATAGTCCGTCAAATGGGCTGACGAAGTTCACTGCATGAAGAATGCATGAAGGTGACGTGCAAGTGAGTTTAAAGCTTATCAAGATGTCCAATGTCTTTTAAATATGTGAATAGAAAAGTCATTGCAAGTCTCTGTTGCCTAAGGCAGGCTAAGGGACCTAAAACTTTGTCCATTGTAAGGGGCACTGAGCAGAGCTTCTGCATGCAATGTTCATAGTACGCACGCTCGTTGGCATATGCAGGGCACTCAAGCAAGATATGCTCCACAGTTTCTATCGCGGCACAGTTGTCACAGTGCGGACTGTCCATTTGTCTAAAACGGTATCGTAAGCCGTTTGTATATGCAGCATTAAGACGAAGTCGATGATAAAGTGTTTCCAGATGTCGAGGAATTCTGGGTGAGAGTCTTGATCTAAGATGTGGGTCGATTGAGTGAAGAAATTGGTACTGATATGTCGGCAAACTCCAAAGCCGATACTTTTATTCGGAAGCAAAACTTTTGGCCACCTGGGACGCATCAGATTTCGTAAAAAAAGTTCTAATGTATCTCCGATGTTGGTGGCCCTTACGGGCCGCTTCATCTGCTTTTTCATTAGCCTGAATGCCACAGTGAGCAGGTACCCACTGAAATGTTATGCAGTGGCCTGCGGCAATAGCTAAATGATGTAGATATCCGATGTCCAGGGAAACTGGCTGGTGATTCGGTTTCTTCAGCAGGTTGGCCAGGATCTGAAGAGATGCTTTCGAATCGGTGAAGATAACCCCAACGGTCGGCGGTTCGGCGCAGGATGTAAGAAACAGCTTCCTTAAAGGGGTAGAGACACCAAATTTTTGTGTTGTATCTCTGGGTTGTAAATAATGCGTAGCGATTCAGTGAGCATCGAACACCATCTTAGAAGCATGAACTCGCATTGTACACCAGAAACTGACGACTGAAAGCGAACTTTGTCTAAATTTCTGTTCACAAATCTCACATGCCAGCATAAACGAATTCTACAATACATTTTCACTAACTTCTGCCGGCACTCAAGAGTACAAAAATCAAAATCCCCAATGCATTGGAGATGTCGCAGCAAAACATCACAAACCCTTTCTAGATGTGCAGTGTCCTCAACCAAAGCAAGAAAGTGGGTCTCAAGTGCTTGCACATATGTGCATGCCTTTTGGGATGGTACAGTTAAATTTCCGAACACTTTGCCTGGTACATGATATGCTTTCAGCATCATAAAATATTGATGAGAACCACTCAATGTATTGTCTTCATCTTTCAACAACTGAGGGCAAATGCAATGTTTTGCATATTTACCAACAAAATATTTTACCAAGAAGCCTGCCATGTAATAGACAACAGAATCCTCAATAACATGAGAGTGCTTATCCGCGGCTAGCTCTGAAACATCTTGCAAGGACGGAAAGTCGTCGGCAGGAGTCTGCCCAAAATTATCAACCAGAGATGCCCTGCTAACAGAGAATGGTGAACATTCGAGTAGAAGTTCACATCTATCCTCCTCAGCATTACCTTTTTTGGAAAGTTTAAACAGTTTCTGAATGCAAATATGCTTTAAACCAGAGATAAACTGGAAAACATTCGGATTCATGTTGCAGCCTTGCTTCTGCCTAATGTGCCCAAACATTCTCCAGCGAATCCTGCTGCAGCCGACGGGTGAGGAGGTACAAAAAATTATGATTTTGAGAAAGATCACTCCAAAGAAGCAAAACAGCTTGGATAGTTATCTGCCAGCCCATGATTCTTTGTGGCTGACGCTTGACAGCAAACTTCCACGTTTTAATCCAGTGAAGTTGATCTGGAAGGAAGTGAACAAGTTCGTCATCATCCCTTTTAATTGCATAGCGATATCTTTGCGCTATTTTTTTTAGGAGTTGAGCTGTTCAGTGCATCAAACAGTTTATCCATTCTTTTGCAAAACTGCGCTGTAGTCATTGCTGCTGCGGACAGCTCCTCTGCAGATATTAAAGCCACAATGGCCACACTCACTGAAGCACTCAGTACTCGTGCTGCTCTGCTTACTTACATATTAGAAAACGGTTTTTGAAAAATGTGCCACTCGGTCAGCTTTGGGGCTAAACGGAAGCGCAACTCGTGGGACAAATTGTATAGACGCTCAATGTAAGCCCAGTCCACAACCTCTTCCCCAATTAGCAACTTGTGAGCTTGAACATTATTACGATTAGTTTTTGTGAGATGGGGCACGTCAAAAACAAGATACATCCGCTCACCCTTTCTTTCAAAGAAAGGCCTGTCAACCGACACGCCCAGCTGATAACACAAGCTGATGTTTGACGCCCCTTGGTCGCAAACAAGTGCCTCACTGTCAGTTTGGCTATTTCTTTAAGTTTATCAATAAGGGACATGAGCAATTTACGCATAATAGGTGCTGGTGTTGACAATTGTGAATGCTATTGGCTGAACCCACCTCTTGGAGATTCCACCCACCAGAACAACCAAAGCCCTGTCTGCAATTGTCGATGTCCGCACATTACCATCATCCACAAAGCCATGAATAACAACCTGACTGCAATCGCAGCACAAGTTTTTTTTCTGTACTATTTAATCGAAGATCAAAGTGCATGCTTGATCTCTTTTATCCCAAGTCTGACTTCTCGCTGAAAGCGACTCAATGACCCCAGGAATCACACCTGGTTTCATGTTGACGTTAGCCGACCATCGTCTCAGCGAATGCTGGGTGGGCAAGGTGAAAATGGGTGCTAAAAATCTATACGGCCGTGGTGCACGAAAGTTTAGGTGCAACGCAAACTTCTTTATCCACAAAGGAAATCGTTTGCATTTGCCCCTTGGCTTTGAAGACACGTGTGCAGTGAGAAGTTTGAACACTTCGTCAGTGACAAATGGCTGGATGACACCTAGTGCCCTCGAAATAGTTGGCGGCAAGCTGTGTTGTTGTGTGCGCAACCTTGCGATGGTCTTGCGGCAGCTCTTCACTTTTGCCTCCAGCCTCCTTATAGTTGCTGTGGCCCTGGACTTGGAATACTGCAGACAATTTGTGTATGCTGAGCCCATTGCAGGATCGCTGCCAAGAACTATAATACAAGAAAAAGGGTAGCAATAAAGTCAGTCTTGGCACAATGCCTTTTAATGGTTCCGTCACAGTAAACATTGCTTCCAGTAAGCGCAACGTATTGCATTACGGTTATTTTTCTATGAGCATAATGCACTCTGCGCAATTCATTCACACAACCCATGTACACGACTGTCCCGAATATAACTTTTCCCAGAGTAAGATTCCTGCATGTGAAGTAAACGCTTCGAGTGTTACATTATGCATACAATGCTATGGTTAACACCCCTAGTTTCCTGTGAATGCACAAAAAGACGTCCACTTAAGCATTTGCCGCACATTTGTGTAAAGAGCCGCCTTTTCTTTTTGGATGATGCTGTTACCGACATGAGTAGGAACACGTCAGAAAAATGACTTTTACCTTATCTGGATGAATATAATGATGGGAGCTTGAGGGTTGAGGAGATATTTAAATTAATTGCACAATAAAAGGCATTGCTTCAGACGCATGTACCAAAACAGTCAGGGCAAACCTCCGACACTTTAATGCATGCAGCTCCCCACACAGCACCAGCAGCAGTCGCTACTGTTTCCAGCCACCCAGTGCTTTGCTGTTCCTTGCTTTCTTTGCTGCTCTCAATTCTGCCAGCGTCTTCTCTTTCTGACCAACAGGTACTATGGGTGTAAACTTTTTGTATGTACACAGCCACCTTCTTTGCACTTGCGCACCAAGTCGCAAGCTCACTGAAAACATGGCCTCTCTTACCAGCTTATGAGCCTAATGGCAAAGGTTTCTTTGGCTACCGTGAATAGGTGGGGAAAAAAATGAAACTAATAGTTCTCATTATTACATGAGCGGCATTGAAGCGCATTTTGACGTTTTCTGCAGAATACTGCGGCTTGTTTGTTCTGAAGGCATGAAATTTAAGATTTTCTAAAGTGGAAAGTGATGTTTCTGAGGTCTAAAGGGAACACAGGAGCCGAACACAACGTCACGGAATGCACAAATTTGCATTTGCACAAGCAATTCAGGTAGTAACAGTGGTGCTGAGGCAAGCACACATTCCTCTCTGTTCTTGTTTGCAATGCCTCTGAAAGGCATTTCCTGTCATCTCTTGTCAATTGCAGTTAGTGTCCTCCATATTGCAGTTTCACTGAGTGATAGCTTTACTCAGCGTGCCAACCAGCTTGCGGGTCACGGGACCTTGTCCGGCGCATGCCAATTACCTACAGCGTAGGCAAGGTCAAACTCTACTTAGTGAGAGGTCAACCATATTAGTACAGAATATTGATGACTTGTCGGAACTACTAAATAGTCGTCTAGCCTAATTTCAGCATTGGGAAACACGGTGGCGACAACTAAACTTTACCCAGGCCACCTGAATATAAACTTTATACATAACAAATATACTATAACAATTTATTCGAACTGCATATACGAAACATTAATGAGCATGTGCAAGAACAGAAGTGAGGAACTATGTTTATGTTTACAACAGTTCACAAATCTATCGAGTGAGCTGTACCAGCACTTAAACCATAACTTGGAAACTTTACCATCAGCGCAAAAACGGTGAACAGACAGACGTTCCGTATGATGCAACAAGACACGATAAACATTCAATTCAAAAGTCACACAAAATCAACGTTTCCCTAACTAATTTTAAACTGTCTGTTCTTACAATGGGCAATAATGATACAGTGTACAGTTAGTTATATTGATTTTAATGGCGCAAAAGCAACTGAGGCTATGATGCGCCAAACACAAGGTTAGAGTTTTTGTTAAAGGTGAAGCTTTCTATACTTAGAGTTTGTTTAAAATGCTTGCTTCCTTGAGAAACCTAAAAATACATGAGATGTCAACCAGTGCTCGATCACCAAAAAGTAACATGGGGTGTAATGGGATGGTTTCCCTGTAAAATGTTGTAAAATATTTCTTTCTTAGTTCTTCTAGCTTTATACATGAAATTAAAATGTGGTTCACTGTGAGTTCAGCACCACACATGTCACAGAGAGGTTTGTTTTGTTTGGTTAGCAGAAAGTTGTGCGTGAGGTGGGTGTGTCCAATGCGGAGCCGACATAAAATAACTTCGGTAAAACGTTCTTGATGCCTACACGATTGCCATTCCCCTAAAATGGGCTTAACAGAATGTAATTTGTTGTTTGCGTGCTCTTCCCATGCTGCCTGCCACTTATTTCTGAGTTTACTGTAGATAAACTTTAAACAATCCCTGTGCGGTATGTTCACTTGCTTTATTTGGCCATGGCGGGCTTGTGCAGCACATACATCTGCTTTCTCATTGCCTACAATTCCAACATGGCTAGGAACCCAGCAGAATTTAATGTTGTGCTTTTGTTTTGTGATTTTAACTATGTTATGTATGATGTTTCCTATTATGGGTTCAGTAGCATTCCTGGAGTGCAGTGCTTTGAGCATACTGAGGGAATCGGTGTAAATGATGCTATTTTTGATGTTCTCTCTTACTATTTTTTCTACAGCTATGAAGATGGCATAACACTCAGCAGTAAAAACTGATGCGCATTCTGGTAGTCGCATTATCTGTTTATTTTTTTCTTGGATTACTGCACTTCCAACATGACTTTCTGTTTTTGAGCCATCGGTATAAAATTCAATGTAGGTGTCATACGTTTCTTGTAGTGCAAAGAATTCCTGTAATATGTACTCGTTTGGCGTTTGCTTTTTGTCTAAATGTGTCATTGTGAAGTCACATACTGAAGGCAGGCTGTACCATGGTGGCAAATATTCATTCCTTTGTGCAATATTCGGTAGGGCATCTAGTACTGTTAGCTCTTCACATTTATCTTCAAAGCGCAGTAGTAATGGCCTGATAGAATGTGGTTTGTTGATGAATAATCTTTTAGATGGGCACTTGGTGACAACTGGATGGCAGAGATGTTTCGGAAGAGAACGGATTTTTAAGACGTATGTGCATGTTAGTGCGATTCTTCGGTCCTCAAGAGCGGGCTCATTAGTTTCAACGTATAGGCTGGCTACTGGTGATGTTCTGTATGCTCCAGATGATAGGCGCAGACCAAGATTATGAATGGGGTCTAATCTTTTCAAGTAGGATGCTCTTGCCGAGCCATATACTATGCACCCGTAGTCCAGCTTGGAGCGCACCAGAGAGCGATATATTTGTAAAAGGCTTGCTCTATCGGACCCCCACCGCTTCCGTGAGAGCACTTTTAAGACATTGAGGGCTTGAGAAGCTTTCTTTTTAAGGTTGTTAATGTGTGGTAGAAATGTGAGTTTCTTGTCGAAAGTTAGGCCTAAAAATTTGTGTTCTTGTTTAATTGGTAGCGCAGTGTGATTCAGGTATAGACTGGGATCGACCTGTAGGCCTCGTCGCAATGAGAAAAGAACAGCTACTGTTTTTTGAGGGGAAAATTTAAATCCATTTTTGTCTGCCCAAGAACCTAGTTTATTTAGTGTGATTTGTATTTGTCTCTCACAGGTTGATATGCTGGAGGACGTGCATGCTATTTGTAGGTCATCTACATAAACTGAATACATTATGGACTTGGGTATTTCTTTAGCTAAGGAATTCATTTTTATTATGAAGAGTGTCGTGCTTAGAATGCACCTCTGGGGTACGCCGTTCTCTTGGGTGAAAGTCATGGAGAGAGTTGCTCCTAGGCGGACTCGGAATGTACGGTTAGTCAGGAAGTCGTTCAAGCAGTTCCACATCCTGCCGCGGATACCTAGCTCTGCTAGGTCACGGAGGATGCCGAACTTCCACGTAGTATCGTAGGCCTTCTCCAGGTCGAAGAAGACCCCAATACAGTGCTGCTTGTGGATGAACGCCTCCCGGATGGTGTTTTCTAGGCGGACAAGGTGATCTGTGGTGGAGCATGTTTTCTTAAACCCACATTGGTGTTTATCTAGTAGTTGCCGAGATTCAAGTACGAAGGTCAGTCTAATGTTTATTACACTTTCGAAAGATTTAGCAATGCAGCTGGTGAGGGCTATTGGTCTGTAACTGCTAGGACTTGTTGGTGGTTTTCCGGGTTTGAGAAAGGGTATTATGACTGCTTTTTTCCACTCGTCAGGTATATTTCCAGTTATCCAGATTTTATTAAAGAATTTTAACAGTGCCTCTACAGCAGCCTCGGAGAGATGTGGAAGCATAGCGTAATGCACGTTGTCTGGTCCTGGTGCTGTCTTTTTTCCAGAAGATAATACCTTATTTATTTCTTGTAGTGTGAGAGGCTGGTTGTAATCCTCATGAACACCTGCTCCAGATGGAAATTTTTGTTTTTCAGCTATTGCTTTGTGTTTTTGAAATGTGCTTGTGTAGTTGGATGAGCTTGAGATCTCAGCAAAATGCTCGCCCAGTATGTTGGCCTGTTCTTCTAAAGATGTTTGTGTCCCGGGTGCTGTCAAGAGAGGAAGTGTGAAAGGGGTATGGTCACCAGTAAATTTACGCACTTTTTCCCACATTTTCTTTGATGTTGTTGAGCTGTTTATTGAGGAGACATATTTCTGCCAAGAGGTTTTTTCTGCATTTCTTCGGACATACCGCGCTCTGGCTTTTGCCTTCTTAAAGGTAAGTAAGTTCTCTGCAGTGGGATATCGACGCAGAGCGCTCCAGGCTTTGTTTTGTTGTTTTTTTGCTAATGTGCATTCTTTTGTCCACCACACTTTGTGTTTCTTTTGTGCAAGTCCTGTTGTTTGTGGTATAGCGAGTGTTGCGGCCGATATTATGCATTCAGTAAACTTCTGATTAATCTCATCTGTGCTAAGGTCGTCACAAAATTCCTTTTCCAGAGTGGCACTTTTTGTAAAGAGTGACCAGTCGGCAAGCTGAATTTTCCAGCGCCGTGGCCTTGTGGGGATGATTGGAGTGGATGATGAGAGCCTGATGACGGTAGGTAAGTGATCGCTGCCCATGGGGTCATTTAAAACATCCCATTTAAAATCGTTAAAAAGTAATGGTGATGCGAAGGCTAAATCGAGAGAGCTCATTTTTGCTGAGCTTGGGCAGCAATATGTGGCTTTTCCCGTATTTAAAAGACAGACATTATTCGAAAGTATAAAATCTTCGATTGTTTGGCCTCTAGAGTCGCAGCGTTCGCTTCCCCAAAACGGAGAGTGAGCGTTAAAATCGCCAACTACCAGAAATGGCTCCGGCAGTTCATCGATCAGGCCTTCTAGATCTTGGCATGTTAATGTGATGTGTGGGGGATGATATACGGAACATATTGTTATGGTTTTGTAGCTGATGACGCTAACCGCAACCGCCTCAAGTTTTGTTTTCAGTTTGATTTCTTGAGCCGGGACGCCGCTTTGGATGATGATTGCGACGCCTCCCGAGAGTCTACTTGCATGTTCGCGATCACGCCTAAAAGTTGTATAATGCTTTAAGATATTTGAATGTTGCGGACCAAGATTGGTCTCCTGGAGACATAGAGCTAGCGGCATCACGGACCCTAGAATATGTGTTATATCACTGTAGTTCCTTAACATTCCTCTACAGTTCCATTGAATCGCAAATATCATGTTTGTTTTTTTGGGTGTGAATGGAACTGAAGGAATTTACTGTTCTGGGCCCGTTACCGGGGTTTTATCTTTTCTTCGCTCGTGAGAGCCGGTCCGCCGCCGCAAAGCGGGCGGAGTGGTAGTTGTATCCATCACCTCACCAGAGGTGCTGGAGGACCGCGAAGCCGCGGATGTGTTGGTGTCAGGCCTCCCCCGACGGGGGGAACTCCTGCGGGATGCTGGCCCATGGGCCGGCACTCCCTGGCTTGGAGTTGGCAGAGCAGCCTTGGCTGTCTCTGCCTGGGGCGTTGATGGCACTACCACAGGCGCGGTGGGAGTGGCCGCGGCAGATGCCAGAGTGCTGCGTGGTGCACCGCCCCTGCGCGCCACGTCAGCATAGTTTGGTTTGGCTGTGAAAGAGAATGTATTTGTCAGTGCAAAACGCCTTCTGGCTTCTTTGAATGAAATGTTTTCCTTGGTCTTAATGGTGATGATTTCCTTTTCCTTCTTCCAGGACGGACACGCCCTGGAGTACGCAGCATGTTCTCCTTCACAATTAGCGCAGCGTAGAGCTGCGTCGCATTCCTCAGAATGGTGTTCCTTCGACGCGCATTTCGCGCAAGTTTTGTGGCCGCGGCAACTCTGCGATCCGTGGCCAAACCGTTGACAATTAAAGCACCTTCGGGGGTTAGGGATGTAGTGTCTTACATTTACTTTGAGGTATCCAACGTCGATGGTTTCGGGCAATGTGCATGTGGTAAAAGTCAGGACTAGGTGTTTGGTATCTATTTCTTTGTTGTCCTTGCGGATCTTGATTCGATATGCATCAATGACATTTTGCTCGGAAAGCCCTTCCAGCATTTCTTTCTCGGTAAGGTGTAGAAAATCATTTTCTGAGATGACGCCACGGACAGTGTTGAGGGATCGGTGTGCAGTGATGGAGACAGGTGTGTCCCCAATAGACACTATGTTACAGAGTTTGGTGGTTTGGACATTTTCTCGGAGTTCCAGCAATAAATCGCCACTGGTCATTTTGGATACTTTGTAGCCGGGGCCCAAAGCTTCTGTTAAGCACTTCGATACCATGAAGGGGGATAGAATCCTGGCCTGTTTATCTTGAACTTCACTGTGGATGACATGGAATTTGGCAAATGTTGGTTTCTTTTTGGAAAAAAAGTTCTCTGCTTCGTTCCGCACTCTTTTAAGAGAGCGATCAGGTTTGGAAAGGGGGGGAGCCATAAAAAATTGATGTTTTTCGGTCATGGTGCCAGCCACCCACCATGGAGTCCAACAAGGGGACGCGACAGGAACTTGAAAGAAAGTCCTGCCCACGCCAGCTGTACACCTTAACTATAACCTAATATGACTCAACACAGGGTAGTTGGTCACACACGGTTAACCCTCGCCGCCAGGAAAAAGAGGAAAAAACCAAGAAGGGAGGAGGATACAGGAGAGTTGTAAGAAAGGAGATAGGAAAGGGAAAGATGGAGAGGAGAACAGGAAAAGGCGACTGCCGATTTCCCCCGGTCGGGTCAGGCCGGAGGTGCCGTCTACAGGAAGCTGGGGCCAAAGTGGTGTGTTGCCTCCGCCGAGGGGCCTTAAGGGTCCAAACGCTCGGCATCAGCTCAACCACCAGGATCCCCTTTTCCCCGGACACGGCGATGCCACGCACGGCTAAGCGCGGATGCTCGGGTCCGTGGTGACGCATTGTTCACCATCATCCCCCTGCGGGGATGTCCCTGCGGATGCTCGGGTTAACCCCGTGGTGTCGCCACTCACCAACGTCTGCATGCTGCAGACGCCTCCCTGCGGGGATGATACAGTGTACACTATCCGACGAATACGCTGCATATTCTTCTGAACACTACTACTGAAAATGCTACAAAGCAGCTCTCAAGGAACAAGCACTAACCAACGCAGCTGCTTTCTTGAGGGCTTGCACCGCTTTCAGCCAAGTCAGGAAAGCGGCTGCTGCTTGGGGAAAGAGAACACCCATGATCTGCCACGTCCGTTGTGGTATGCCCATGGTCCACGAGCAGATGCAGCGCTGCAGGCAATGGCAGAAAACATGAGCAAATGTCTCATTTGTACTGCTTTGTCTCAAAGCGAATCAGGCTACGAGAGACATGCTGGTGAATGACTCCGGAAATTTGGACCGCCCGTGTGCATTCATGCGTGCTCACATCACACTGTACACAGGGCCTCAAGCATTTTGCCTGCATCGAAATCTGAATGGGATCGAACCCACTCCTTTCAGATCACTAGCCAGGCACCACCAGCCCTGAGCCACCACGGCAACTCATCTATGTTCAGAATGAGTACGGCAGTCATATGAGCGCACATCTGTGAATGCAGAGCCTCTTGCTTGAAAAACAGTGTGGAAAGGCTCAGCAGAAGAGTGAAATTATTGACCATGAAGCAAAACAAAAACTCTCAAGCCAACTGAAGTGAACTGCAGCATAAGGAAAGATACGAACTAGGCACGTATACATTATCTGCTGTATAGCACGTCAGCTTAATTCTTGATTACCTGCTACAATATTTACTTGACAAATATAGATGCTGTGACCAGCTTGCCTTGCAAACCTGGACACACAGAAGGCACAGCCAATTTAGTGCGTCGCGTGTACCCGGGATCCATAAAGTCCTTTGCTGTGAAGTGGTCAGTGCACATCCGGTACCTGGTGTACACTGAACTGGGCGGTTTTTCCAAACGGTCACTTCTTCCAATGTATGACACCCATGCTGTCAACCTGCGTACGTGTTTAAGGCACTCCATTACTTAATTGCTGAAACTCTGCTGTGCTTTTTATGGGGTTTAACGTCCCAAAACAACTGAGGCTATGAGGGACGCCGTAGTGGAGGTCTCCGGGTAATTTAAACCACCTTGGGTTCTTAACTTCTTTGACATCGCACAGTACACGGGCCTGTAGCATTTCGTCTCCATTGAAATGTGACCGCCATGACCGGGATTGAACCCACGTGTTTCGGGTCAGTAGCCGAGCACCATAACCACTGAGCCACCGCGGTGGCGTCATTGTTGAATGTATAAGCATGAAGTGCTTCACTAGCATCCAAACAAGTCGCCGCAAGTGTTCTTCATAACAGACCATGAGACATTTTGGGAAATGGTACATTACCCGATTGTAGAAAAGCGCAGTCGCAAAGGTTTTCAAACTGGTGCATAGGTGCTGCAGCCTACCTAGTATTCATCTCAAAACAAAAATGTAACACTTGAAAAATTATTTCTATGCACAGTGCACAACACTTTCATTATATAAAAAGCTTCATTGTTATACATGTCCCTGATAGCCTGAGTCATTTTGGGACGTTGCACCATACAAAGTAAGCAGCCTTAGTATGCTAGTTATCAGATGATGAACTTGCTGCCATGTGAAAATATTCACTGCTACTCATATCTGTCAAACAACGTCACGGTCATTTATTTTATGCCTATAAACACATTCACAGTTACATCGCTGTGGAAATAGACGATTATCTGTATATTAAACTATGACAAATGGCAAGCTGAAAACCACGACATACCTGCTGTCCCGTGGGATGCGGAAGAAGATGGTTCCTGGCTTCCTGCTCAAGGTGCTCCTGTTGCGGCACCACGACACACAGCAGGTGTTGCCGACGGGTGGCATCACCTGAAAAATTCGCAAGTATGGTCATTCTCAGTCTCCTTATATTGTAACTCTGTAAACAGTGAAAAGGTGCGAAAGCGGCGAGGGAATGAAATTACGAGCGGAGTCAATATGTTTTAGCGAACCTGGCGTGCTGAACGCCGTTGCGCAAAGTACAATACACATTCCTTACTACACGGCAGATACCAATCAACTTTTTTCAAGCATTTCTACATTCCACAACATTTTTGTCTATCTCCTAAAACCTAGGTGGACAGCAGAGTACGCGTTTTTTTCGAGAAAAATATTTCGTATACGAACGGCCACAACATCGACTACGAGCCACAAGTACACAATGTGTTAGGAGCACTGAGAAATACACGGGTGCAACGTATGTTTTAAGAAGCATAGAAAATTAAGCTATTGGCGTGTAGTGTGCCAACTGTGACAGGTTCCGCTACCGCCATGCGCCGACACTGCGCTGCGCCTGACGACGACGAAGTTCCCCCGCTCTCTTGGTGCTGGCTACGCCCGTCTACGCTGCCAGACCCTGCACAGCGGTTCGGTCTCTTGAGGACGCCTAATAAACGCACCCCTACAATTGGTGCAGGTGCTGGGTTCGTCCCCTACCAACCTGGAACTCCGGAGCCGTACGCTGCCGCCTGTGTCAACCATGCCAGATGAGACTGCCCCAACACCGGCGGCCAGTTCAACCACCGTCATTTGTTCTGGCGCCATCCGGCAGCGTGACCCTGCCCTCTTCAGTGGCACTGCCGACCAAGATGTTGACGACTGGTTGTCCTCGTATGAGCGAGTGAGCAGCTACAACAAATGGGATGACACTATCAAGCTGAGTAACGTCATCTTTTATCTCACGGACGTGGCGAACCTCTGGTTTCGAAACCATGAGGCGGACCTACCCACTTGGCCCGTATTTAAGAAGAGTTTTGCTGAAGTATTCGGCAGCCCTGCGGTGCGCAAGCTCCGTGCCGAACAGCGCTTACGGGATCGCGCTCAACACACCGACGAGACCTTCACAAGTTACATTGAGGACATGGTTGACCTCTGCAAACGAGTCAACGCCGCCATGCCAGAAGCGGACAAGATCCACCACATCCTCAAAGGCATCGCTGACGACGCATTTCAGATGCTCCTCGCCAAAAATCCTACCACCGTCAGTGAGGTTATTAAGCTTTGCCAGAGCTACGACGAGCTCCGCAAGCAGCGCGCTTCCACACGGCGTGCCGGTGTCTGCGACGAGGCCCTCTACATTGGCCCAGGGCGGTACTTCTCCTGAGGACTCCCCTCTTCTCAACCAAATCAAAGCCTTCGTTCGTGAAGAGGTCGCTCGCCAGCTGTCCCTCATATCACATTTTCAAGACCCCGCCCGCCAGGTTCCTGACTCGACCCCGTCTTTGGCTCCTGCCATCCGCCGTGTCCTGCAAGAACAAGTCGCTGACCTGCTACCGTCAAGCCCTGTGCTCCCGCCTGTGACAGCACCCCTGACGTACGCCCAAGCAGTGGCCAGGCCACGACATACGCCGGCACCCGATTCCTACCAGGCCGCCCCTTCTTTCCGTCCGCCGCCGCCGTCTGAGCCCCCGTCTCAAGCTCCGTTCTCAAGAGTTCGCCCACATCCTACGAATCCCTGGCGTACTGCGGACAACCGACCCATCTGTTACGCCTGTGGTCGGCCCGGCCATGTCGCGCGGCTTTGCCGCCAGCGCCTTCCGCCTTCTCGACCTGATCTGCGCTCCTACCCGTACGATGCCGAACTATCCTCGCCGAGAAGTCCACCTGCTCCCCCCTTTGTTTCCCCTGATCGCCAAATTTACACCACTCGCCGATCGCCTTCCCCTCGACGTGACGCCGTTCTCCTTCTCCGATGCTGCGACGTTCTAGCTCCGCACTTGAGGGAAACTAACAGCCGCAGTTCCGGGGGCAAGAACTGCGCTTGTTTCGAACTCCTCAAGTCCTCCGTGTCGTCCCGCTAATGTAATCGTAGTGTTCGTGGAAGGTGCCAAGGTTCTCGCCCTCGTCGACACGGGCGCTGCAGTATCTGTTATAAGTGAAGCTCTCTGTCGCCGACTCCGCAAAGTGACTACCCCACTTTCTGACTTTTCGCTTCGCACCGCCTCATCACAGCGCATTCATCCCTCAGCCGCATGTACGGCCCGTGTCCTCATTCAAGATGTTTTATACACCATCGAGTTTATTGTGCTGTCTCACTGCTCACACGACATCATCCTGGGATGTGACTTCCTTTCGACCCATCGTGCCGTTATTGACTGCGCTCGAGCTGAAATCGCCTTTTCTCCGCTGTGTGACGCTCCCTTTTGCGACGTACCTACGCAGTCTGCCAAACTTGTGGTCGCGACTGATACCGACATTCCTCCGTTTTCTGCTGCCCTCGTACCCTTCTCCTGTGCCGGCGTCACTCATTCAACTGTTTTCTTCACGCCTTCCGAAACCGCTTCCCGCCATCCCTGCCTCCTGCTTCCCTTTGGTGTTCTGACGATCGACCATGGACAAAGTGCAATTTACGTCTCTAACCCATCTTCGTGCCTGTCAGCAGTGCTCCGAGGTGAATGCCTCGGGCGTATTGAAGAACTTGATTCCTGCCTTCCCTACCCTATTCTTGATACCACCGCTTCCTTCGATGTCGATGTGCTCAGCTCCTGTGATGTTAAGAATGATCCACCGCCCTCCGACGTCTTCCACCGTGCCATTGACGCTGACCTTCCACCCGCGCTACGTGATCAACTCGTCACCCTCCTCCAGCGCTTCAGGTCTTCTTTCGATCTTCCTCAGACTGCCTTGGGCCGTACGTCTGTCGTTGCGCACACCATCGATACCGGTACACACGCCCCTCTTCGCCAGCGCCCCTATCGTGTCTCGGCTTCTGAGCGCCGCGTCATTTCTGATCACGTGGACGACATGCTCCGTCGGGGTGTCATACAGCCCTCTCACAGTCCCTGGGCGTCTCCTGTTGTGTTGGTAAAAAAGAAAGATGGTTCCATCAGGTTCTGTGTTGATTACCGCCGGCTCAACAACATCACACGCAAGGACGTCTATCCCCTGCCACGAATCGATGACGCCCTGGACTGCTTGCAGGGAGCTGAGTATTTCTCCTCGCTGGATTTGAGGTCAGGTTACTGGCAGGTGCCCATGGCTGACACTGATCGCTCAAAAACTACCTTCATAACACCTGACGGCTTATATGAGTTCAACGTCATGCCGTTTGGCCTTTGCAACGCCCCGGCAACTTTCGAACGCCTGATGGACACCATCCTTAGTGGACTCAAGTGGGAGAGTTGTCTTTGCTATCTCGATGACATCGTCGTCTTTTCTGCGGACTTCTCTTCTCATCTCATCCGCCTGGAGCGCGTTGTGACTTGTCTTACTGACGCTGGGCTCCAGATGAATTTGAAAAAGTGCCGCTTTGCTGCCCGACAACTCACCATTTTAGGACATGTAGTCTCTAAAGACGGCATTCTTCCGGACCCCGCCAAACTTCGTGCAGTTGCCGAATTTCCGAAGCCCACCTCACTGAAGCAGCTCCGTAGCTTCGTTGGCCTTTGCTCGTACTTCCGTCGCTTCATCTTAAATTTCGCCTCGATCATCGCTCCTCTGACCCAGCTACTCGCAGGCAGCTCCAACCTCTCCGCTTGGACGCCTGCTTGCGATGACGCCTTCGACACCTTGCGCCGCCTTTTGGTTTCGCCTCCTATCCTGCGCCACTTTGACCCGACTGCGCCTACTGAGATCCACACTGACGCCAGCGGTATTGGACTGGGTGCCGTTCTCACCCAACGCCAACCTGGCTTCCGTGAATATGTGGTCGTGTCGCCAGTCGGACCTTGAGCAAAGCGGAGGCCAACTATTCTGTTACCGAACGAGAATGTTTGGCCATCATTTGGGCCATTGGAAAATTTCGTCCCTATGTCTACGGTCGCCCGTTCTGTATAGTAACCGACTACCATGCCCTGCGCTGGCTGGCCTCTCTCATAGACCCGTCAGGCCGCCTAGCTCGCTGGGCTCTGCGATTGCAGGAGTATGACATTCATGTCATTTACCGCTCCGGCCTCAAGCATAATGACGCGGACTCTCTTTCCCGCTCGCCGCTACCTAGTGCTTCATCGCCTGCTCCTGTGTCTGCTTACGACTTGTCCTCGCTTGCCACTGCCGACATGTCAACCGAGCAGCAGAAAGACCCTTGGATCGCCGCTCTTATTACCTTCCTTTCGAGTCCTACGACTGATAATTCGTCCCGTTCTCTCTTACGTCAAGCCCGTCACTTCTCTATTCGGGACGGTCTCCTCTACCGTCGCAATTACCTGTTCGACGGACGCAAATGGCTCCTAGTGATTCCCCGTCATCTACGCACCGACATTTGCGCCGCTTTTCATGCGGACCCACAGTGTGCCCACGGCGGCGTGTTGAAAACCTACACGCGTCTGCGTCTTCGATTCTACTGGCGTGGCATGTACCGCTTTGTTCGCCACTTTGTGCGATCTTGCCCATCCTGTCAACGGCGTAAATGTCCGCCTCACACCTCGCCTGCTCCACTGCAGCCGTTACCCTGCCCTGCCCGCCCGTTTGACCGCGTTGGCATAGACCTCTACGGCCCCCTCCCTCCCACTCCCGCTGGTCACCGCTGGATTATCGTGGCCGTGGATCATCTCACACGTTATGCTGAAACGTCTCCATTACCATCTGCCTCCGCCCGCGACGTGGCTTCCTTTCTTCTAAAGAACCTGATTCTTCGCCATGGTGCTCCTCAAGAACTGCTCAGCGACCGTGGACGCGTATTCCTGTCTGACGCTCTTGAGGCCCTCCTCAAGGAATGCCGCATTATCCATCGAACCGCTTCGTCTTACCACCCTCAGACCAACGGCCTGACCGAGCGTTTCAACCGAACCCTCAGTGACATGCTGTCCATGTACGTCGACGCCAACCACTCCAACTGGGACCAAGTTCTTCCCTTCGTCACCTACGCATATAACACTGCGACACAAACCACCACTGGATTCTCTCCCTTCTTTCTTCTGCACGGCCGCGAGCCCCCCTGCACGATGGATACTCTTCTTCGCTACCGACCCGACATTTCCGAGTCCACGCCACTGTCCGACGCTGCCAGGTACGCCGAAGAATGCCGCCAGCTTGCTCGCTCGTTTACCACGCAGACCCAGTGGCAGCAAAAACATGACCGCGACACTTCCGCGGCCTCCACCTCCTACCCTGCCGACTCCCTTGTGTGGCTCTGGGTGCCTCCCACAACTCCCGGCCTTTCGCGGAAACTGCTGCATCGGTATCATGGTCCCTACCGGGTTCTCAAGCAAACATCTCCGGTCAATTATATTGTTGAACCCGTTGCACCCGCTGCGGACTTGCGTCGCCGTGGCCGCGAAACCGTCCACGTCGACCGACTGAAACCGTACTACGACCCCTATGTTCTTCCTTCCCCTTAAGACGGCAGGATGGCTCCTTTTCACCCGGGGGAAACTGTAGTGTGCCAACTGTGACAGGTTCCGCTACCGCCATGCGCCGACACTGCGCTGCGCCTGACGACAACGAAGTTATGCGCCGACACTACGCTGCGCCGACGACGACGAAGTTCCCCCGCTCTCTTGGTGCTGGCTACGCCCGTCTACGCTGCCAGACCCTGCACAGCGGTTCGGTCTCTTGAGGACGCCTAATAAACGCACCCCTACAGGCGCAACAGTTCTTGGTTTTCAAGCTCTTAGGAGTTTAGAAAGGCCGACGCGTTGCCTTTTTTTGCCGGTTTTCAAAAGCGCATTCCTGTGTTGTCAATGCACGGGTGAAATGTGCGTTTCCATGAGCGCAGATAACGGAGTCTTACAGTCCCGTACTTGCTGCGCGGGAACGGTCGTCTTCGCCGTTCGCCCACTTTCACAAAAGTACGTTTTAACCTTACACCGACAAATGGCACCCAAAAGAAGTTACATATTGTCGGGGGGCATAAAAAAACGTCACGTCCCGAGAAACTCAGCACGAAACCAAGCAAAACTAACCGCTAGGCACAGCGCGTCGGGCCACAGGACGTGGGCAGGTTATTTTTTTTCTACGCACCGACCGGCGAAGCTGCATCATGCACCGTCATTCCTCCCGCCGCCCCCGCCCACGGCGTAGCATGAGAGAGCGTGCGCGCGCCCTTCATAACTGCGCCGGCGTACTAAGCTTGAGTGCTTGAAATGCAGCGTAATTTTTCATGAAGTGCTTGAAATGTAGCGTACTTTTGCAAAAACAAAACATTCCTTCCTTGACTTTGTCACAAACTGCAATGCCGTGAACAACAGCCGGCAGGCCACAGAGCGAGCGCGCCGCTTCACGAACTGCAGACAGGCACCGGCGGCCGGCGCGGCCGCCTAAATTGCTTGCAATGCAGCGTACTTCCACAAATAAACATTTCTCACCTTGCCGCCGTCATAAACAGGGGGAGTTCTGCGTCGAAGGGCAAGAGAGACGAAAAAAATTGCGGCCTGCCCGCACGAACGAATACGCCGCACGCTTTCACGCGCACAAAACTGCCCCCACGATGCTCCATCGTCTGCTGCTCGGATGGGTCTGCCGCCCAGGGTTGCCAGGTCCTGAAATTTAAAAGGAGCTGCAAAAAGAAAAAAAGTAGCCAAAAAAGTAGCCAACCAGCTGCCGAAGTGTCAAAATTAGCCAAACATAGCGCCAAAGTTGCAGAAAAGCGTCACCAGAACCATAAAGGGCGCAAGAAATATGTAATTCTTGTAAGACGCATGGCAACCATGAATGCGAATAACTTTGAATTACAGAAGCATCGCAAATCAAATGAAAGGAAATACATGAACACCATGGGCGGAAGCACGGAAGCGCGCGAGGAATTTTGAAGGGAAAGAGAGTGTGGGAAAAGTAAACAGAAAAGGTTTTCTTCTTTTCAGAGGAGAAATAATTGGTGTTCCTAAGCCACAGCCATGGCAATTTTAATTCCCAAATATATGTGTGTATATATATATGGCATGCCTGGCATTGATTTTTGCATGAAATTTATTCACTACTCCATAAACAAGGGTTTGATTTTGATGTGCCTATTTCTTTTTCCGTTTCTCTCTTGTGATCTTTTTTCAGCTTTATATTGCAAAAACAGACTGATCGCCACATGCAGTTCATATGTTCTAAAGACATAAAAAGCATAGCCTTGGTCAAATTTTTTCATGTCACATGGCTGCCATTTCAGCCGTATACTGGGGAACTCATGGCTCTCCGGATATCGCTGGACGATACAAAGAGTCTTCGTCATCGCGTTTCAAAGCTCTTTGCTCTTCCTCGTTCCCCAGTAATCGGCTAAAAGAAAACAGTATTTGCCCTGAAAAATTTTAACCAAGACTGTAATTCCCAGCATCATCCAATTAGATGTCGGGCTAGCATGTGTGGCCGATCAACGCGCTTTGAACCAGTATCCCCCTGAGGAAACAAGGTATATCAGCTAAGTAGTAATTCACATCCTTATTTAGCTAAAGCGCATTGAGTGAATGGAGATGGGACATTTCTTCTTGCTGGTTCTAAGAAGACCTACATAACAGCATTGCATAGCGGAGGCGGAATCTCGCCTGGGAGAACACAGGAGCGAGAAGTATTTAAAGTCTGGGACATGAGTACAGGCAAAATTTCAACAAAAAGACTGCCACCACAGAATAATGGTGTTCACGTATGGCATTCTGACAAGCAAAGATGCATGGACCATTGGCAGAAAAAGAGGTCCATTACAGTCCTAACTTCGATTTCAAAAGTAGCCACAAAGTAGCCAAGTAGCCAAGTTCAAATTTTTGTCACCAAGCGCTCCTAAACGTAGCCAATTTGGCGCAAAGCAGCCAAACCTGGCAACCCTACTGCCGCCGCGCCGGCCACCCGCGCTCGCGTTTAGACTGGTGGCGCCATCCCCTAGGCGGCAGAGTATCTATTGGAGGAGGAGGATTGCGCGCCATTTCCTGGGGCCAGATTTCGCCGAGTGTCCGATATTTACCAATATCTTTCTCTATGACTTACCTTGCAGCTGCTTAAGCGACAGTTCAAGTAGCCACGCAGATCATGTTGTTTGACTGACTGACTGCATAGCCAAGGCCAAGGCCAAGCCCAGCCAAGCCTGTGGCCCGTCACGACTTTTACGCACGTAGTTCCCGTTTCTCTTTCGCTTGCGCGGCCGCGGTTGCCGTCTGCTTCGGCGCCAGCGCGGCGGCGCGGGAGGCGCGGCCGCAATGCGTCACGTACTCAAAACTTTTCTCAAGTACCTTACTTTCTAATACTTCTTGGTATTTAAAATTTAATGCAAAAGGCGGGAGGGCTGTCAGAAATCTCAGTCTCGCAACCACGGTTTTTCTCCCGCACTTGCAACCGTGCTTGCCACTTGAATACAGTTTACAATATTGACCAAAGGTGGCACGACATTCAGTAAAACCCGCAGTTTGCTTCACTTACACTGACGGTTTTTTAAACTGGAAAGCTTACGAAGAGTTGGCGGAGGCGCTCGAGGCGCTGCACGGACAATTTTGGTTTTGGTTTTACAGAGTCGGCTACTAATTGGCTATGAGGCCGCCGCAGTGGATGGCTCCAGATGATTTCGAACATCCGGCCGGAGATCATTAAGGTGCATGGACATCGCACAGTACACAGGCGAAAGCTTTAGTATACAAAAAAATTCAAGATATAAAATAACAAATGAACGAAAATTTTCTCAATGAAAACTTTAATTACAAAAACAACAAAAACGCAAATGCAAAAGTAAAAGCATGACGAATAAAAAAAACCGTAACTGAAACCAATTTAATAATTCTGAGCTGCGTGCATGCATGCATGCAGGGCGTTGCCCCTTTCCCCCTTTTGCGTGGACAGCGTAGCGCAATGTGCTCTTAGTGCTTTGTTCCTCCAAGGTTTCTGCAGACAGTGATATGATTTCTCCATTAAAAAAGATTTTTTTTTTATGTAGACATGGAATGACTCATACGATGGCGATCTGCGAAAAGTGGCTCGCAAGACGGTTCAAAAGTGGGTCTCTTGCCCAAACCCGATCAACCGTGAAGAAGGTATCCAAAACCGTCGGCTTTGTAATCAATCTGTGGTTCCAGTCGGGTTCGGTTATTATCCGGATAATGCGTAGCGCTGAGCTCAGCAGAGATGTATATATATGTGCGATATTGAGGTGGCATATATCGTGCGTTGTGTGGCAAATTTGGTCGGCCACGAGTAGCCAGACATTGCACATCCCATGCTCGTGGTTCGTGCATGTGCGCAAGATGTACAACATCATGGCATATGCTACATACCATGGATGTCTGCCATGAAGTGACTCATACTGGTAACGCTCAGTGGACGTTATATTTAGACATAGATATTTGGGTCTATCTGGTACGAGGTTTGTGGTTAACTGGGATGTTGAAGTTGGGCGGAAGCTGGGAAAACGCTAGAAGACGGGAAAGCTGGTGACCGCTGCTGCCGGCGGTGCGATGAAAATGCATACCGCCGCCGCCTGCCTGCAGCATGGAGGCGACGGCCCACGTGCGAGAAACTCATGCGCCGAGAGTGATGCGGGTTTATCGTTTCCTTCGGCTGTTCGAATGAAACTGCTGTTTCATCTTTCAAAGCGACGAGTGCAAGAGTAAAACCTTCTCTCCCGGCAGCTTGTGGCGCGAGGGAGAGAGAAAAGAGAGCGAGGAGTCGAAAACCATTGGCCCCGTTTCTTGTTGAAACGGGACCAACGGGACCAACCATTTCTTGTTGAAAACCATTGGTCCCGAAAACGTTATACCCAGTTACCTTTCTGGGACCAAAATGTATAATTGTTCTTTGTTGCTGCTTAAAACTCTCGAAAAACCGCGTCTAGACCTTTAATGGGAGCACTGCCTGTTTGCTTGTATTTCTATGTCTTGCCTCTATGGTCCGGAAACGTTTGATAAATGCTGTACTGGGGCTGGGACATTCCATCCTTTTTGGGCGCACATGGGCCGGTCCGTTGCTTGTTGGGCATGGTTACGAAACCCTAGGTTGGCATCGTCTGTGAGGTAGAAGAGTACGTTGCTCAACTTAACAGAATCGTCCCCCCGATTGTAAGTGGTGACCCGCTCGTATGAGGCCAGCCAGTCGTCGACCTCGTGGTCGCCTGTACCACTGAATGGAGAAGGGTCGCGCTGGTGTTGCACCCCGGAACAGACGGTCGGTCTGATGGGCGGCGGTGTCTGAGTTGGAGCGTCTGGCATTGTGGGTGGGGCGAGTAAAGTTCCGCTCCGAAGTTCCAGGTTGAGGACCGGGACGGAGATAGAGGCACCTCCACCAAGTGTAAAGGTGCTCCTTCAAAGCGCAGGTCGGTGGTCGTTGACTGAAGAGCGTCACTAATAGCACACTCCCAGGCATTGACTTGCATATAACTGCGTAAGCAGGTTCATTGGAATAGAGCATCGAGGCACCCCAGGTCTGCTAACGTCCTAGGCCTGAGCTAGTAAATATAGGGCCTGCGTCGTTAAGTGTTCGTGTCTCCGAAGTGATATGAAGGGAATACGAGGTCGCTGTAGGGAGCCATTAAAACTCTCTTGTCACACCCTTAAGGCGGAGCTTATGTGTCACCCGTATTTTCGCAGACTACCGATGATGAATGTTACAGTTCCGTTAGAAAACCATGCACGGCTAATCCGGTTTCACCTTGATCGTTAAAGGTTGGTGCGGATGCTCATTGTCTATATCCCCGATGAGGTGGCGGTGAGAGCATGCTAGTAGACGCTCGACAGCATTGCTTGTCAGACTAAATAGCTTGTTAACAATAACAAGCTTGGGAAATCTGCAATTTTTATTGCCTTGAAAAACGTTTTTCTTTGTGTCACGTGCGTTGATCTGACTATGAACTGAATGCGTGTCCGTTTTTCTTGTTTTCAAGTGCGCCCAAAACCATGCAATCGAGCAGCTGTGTACGGAGGGACACCCCTTCACAGTATGGGCGGTCAGTTATTGTCGTGTGTACATTTCAGTACAATTGCTTTAATCGTAAGGCTCAACAGACTTCTTTTATCCCATGTAACACGCTTTATTTTTTATACATGTCGCAGTCGGCTGCTAAAAATTAGTAAGAGTGGTTTTCTGTATCGAAGAGGCAACTACTCTTAACATAGGCGTCGCTGCAACGAAATTCATAATTATGACCTCTGAAAAAGCGGAAGTAACTGTCACCTGAATTTTGTCCCTCCTTAGAACGATGCACAATATCCAAATCTACAACTCAGTTCTCTATTACAGCTTCGATAAATGTTTAGCATTGCTCTTCTTAAAAATTTTTGATTGTGAGAAAAAATCACATTTGACTTTAGCGCGTTGCATAGTAGCCACCATCGGTCGTGCTTAAATATTTAGAGCAAGATTCATGTAAGTAGAATTAAATACATTTGATATAAAATGAACAGAATCGGCTGCGACGCTGCGGTATAAAGTACCGCCGCCTAGGATTTATTGAATTTTGTGAATAAAGGCCTTGTGTGAGATCGATTCGTGAGCCTTCAATAACACCCATCAAAATCGCAATGGATTGCCTTGGAACTATTTCGGCTCAAAAATAAGCTAAAAAATCAGAAAAAAGTAACAGGATGGTATCACATTGTAACGCGAGATTCAGTCACAGCTGACAATTTATTTTTATTTCATGGTATATTGAGATAGTAATTATGAAAGAGACTTCACATGTTCATAGTCCTAGAGAGCTGTTTCTGGTTTTACACGCATACTTGCTTTTCGACTACCTCGCCCCTCCAGTCCGACGTCCTATAATAGGCGTGCCGCGCCGCCGATTATCCTATCCTCGGCGGTGTGTTTCGTAGCAGCTGCCACAAACTGACCGTGCAAAAATCCTGCGCTCTTACCATACCCCCCCTTCCACGGTAAACTGTTCGGCTCTGGTGGGGACTACTCATAGGTTACGCATCCCTCCGCTTATGTCAGATCCTCCTCCGTCCACGGTAACTGACATCCGAGTGGTCCTCCATGGTAACGCACTCACCAGCTACACCTGGGACCACTACAGCGACGCATGCGGCTGTAAAAAGCGGCCATCTCTCCTTCCGTAACAGAACAGGTTAAAAAGTTGTCTCCAGATGTCATCATCCTCATCATCATCATCACCCTGACTACGCCCACAGCAGGGCAAAGGCCTCTCCCATATCTCTCCATGTAACCCTGTCCTTTTCCAGTTGCGGCCAACGTATCCGCGCAAACTTCTTAGTCTCATCCGCCCACCTAACATTCTGCCGCCCCCTACTACGCTTGCCTTCTCTTGGAATATTCCCTGCGTTACCCTTAACGACCAGCGGTTATCTTGCCTTCGCATTGCATGCCCTGCCCAAGCCCATCTCTTCCTTTTGATTTCGACTAGGATGTCATTAACCCGCGTTTATTCTCTCACCAACTCTGCCCGCTTGCGGTCTCTTAACGTTACACCAATAATGTTTCTTTCCATAGCTCGCTGCGTTGTCTTTAAAGGGAGACTGAAGCACTTTTTTTGAAAATCGGGCTGGCAGCGGTGTCCTATAGTTTGTGATGCTGTATACTGGAATATCGCATCCAAAAATGCAAAAACAAGCGCGAATTGCCTTTTTTAGCCGAAATATGCGGCCAGTGCAGCGGGGCACGCCGCGCGGCGCGCCGCCGCCCGTGATTGGTCAAGAGAGGTCGTGACGTCACTTTGAGGACTGGAGAAGCTGCCGATGCAGATCCGGCGCTGCGTTGAGTGCAGATCGCAGCTTTCCGTGTCGTTGTAAAAGCGAATACGGCGACTATTTTTTTTACTGACCTCCGAAGAAAAGGATACTACAGTTTGCTCATTCCATGCATTCCTGAACCCAACAAAGACTGAAGCAAAAAATTCTAAGCCTAGCACAATCATACGCCAGCGTCAAAGACGAGATGCAGACCATGCGTAAAAAGGTGCCAGCACAACTTCGGCTCGTATTCTCAGAAAAGAAGGGGTGCGAACAAT